>NC_140184.1:72066325-72120433 GCF_963971535.1 Notolepis coatsorum
GCTCAAAACCCACCTCTTCAACTTGGCCTTTAACCCCTAATTTCTCACTTTGTATGTTGTGTCTGTCCACTATGTTTGTTACTTTTGTTATTTCCCCCCCCCCTATTTAAAGCGACCATGGGTCTTTTGAAAGGCGCTATATAAAATGAAGCTATTATTATTATCATTATTATGTACTAATAGGATTGTCCATCTTGCCGGTGTGCTATATTCACCTTAAACATTCATTCACTTTTAGACACTTTTTGAAACATTACACCATATTTTATATATTTATTCTTAGAAATGTGCACTACTGTACCTCTCATTTAGTTTACATTTAAAAAAAAATATTTACATGTTAGTTTAGTATATTGTATATTTTGTATAGTGTTTGGTCTATACCATCATACAGAACCAAGCATTTCACTATGATGTACATGTACCTTATAATGTGATCAATAAATCACAACTTGAAACTATTTGAACCTACATGTTTTATGGTCTGGACTTCCACCTGTCTTATATATATATATATATATATATATATATTGTGTGCACTAAACTATGGTGGGACAGTCAAACTAATGTTGTCCCATTCTGTCTCCCGTCTGTCTGTCTCCCGTCTGTCTGTCTGTCTGTCTGTCTGTCTGTCTGTCTGTCTGTCTGTCTGTCTGTCTGTCTGTCTGTCTGTCTGTCTGTCTGTCTGTCTGTCTGTCTGTCTGTCTGTCTGTCTGTCTGTCTGTCTGTCTGTCTGTCTGTCTGTCTGTCTGTCTGTCTGTCTGTCTGTCTGTCTGTCTGTCTGTCTGTCTGTCTGTCTGTCTGTCTGTCTGTCTGTCTGTCTGTCTGTCTGTCTGTCTGTCTGTCTGTCTGTCTGTCTGTCTGTCTGTCTGTCTGTCTGTCTGTCTGTCTGTCTGTCTGTCTGTCTGTCTGTCTGTCTGTCTGTCTGTCTGTCTGTCTGTCTGTCTGTCTGTCTGTCTGTCTGTCTGTCTGTCTGTCTGTCTGTCTGTCTGTCTGTCTGTCTGTCTGTCTGTCTGTCTGTCTGTCTGTCTGTCTGTCTGTCTGTCTGTCTGTCTGTCTGTCTGTCTGTCTGTCTGTCTGTCTGTCTGTCTGTCTGTCTGTCTGTCTGTCTGTCTGTCTGTCTGTCTGTCTGTCTGTCTGTCTGTCTGTCTGTCTGTCTGTCTGTCTGTCTGTCTGTCTGTCTGTCTGTCTGTCTGTCTGTCTGTCTGTCTGTCTGTCTGTCTGTCTGTCTGTCTGTCTGTCTGTCTGTCTGTCTGTCTGTCTGTCTGTCTGTCTGTCTGTCTGTCTGTCTGTCTGTCTGTCTGTCTGTCTGTCTGTCTGTCTGTCTGTCTGTCTGTCTGTCTGTCTGTCTGTCTGTCTGTCTGTCTGTCTGTCTGTCTGTCTGTCTGTCTGTCTGTCTGTCTGTCTGTCTGTCTGTCTGTCTGTCTGTCTGTCTGTCTGTCTGTCTGTCTGTCTGTCTGTCTGTCTGTCTGTCTGTCTGTCTGTCTGTCTGTCTGTCTGTCTGTCTGTCTGTCTGTCTGTCTGTCTGTCTGTCTGTCTGTCTGTCTGTCTGTCTGTCTGTCTGTCTGTCTGTCTGTCTGTCTGTCTGTCTGTCTGTCTGTCTGTCTGTCTGTCTGTCTGTCTGTCTGTCTGTCTGTCTGTCTGTCTGTCTGTCTGTCTGTCTGTCTGTCTGTCTGTCTGTCTGTCTGTCTGTCTGTCTGTCTGTCTGTCTGTCTGTCTGTCTGTCTGTCTGTCTGTCTGTCTGTCTGTCTGTCTGTCTGTCTGTCTGTCTGTCTGTCTGTCTGTCTGTCTGTCTGTCTGTCTGTCTGTCTGTCTGTCTGTCTGTCTGTCTGTCTGTCTGTCTGTCTGTCTGTCTGTCTGTCTGTCTGTCTGTCTGTCTGTCTGTCTGTCTGTCTGTCTGTCTGTCTGTCTGTCTGTCTGTCTGTCTGTCTGTCTGTCTGTCTGTCTGTCTGTCTGTCTGTCTGTCTGTCTGTCTGTCTGTCTGTCTGTCTGTCTGTCTGTCTGTCTGTCTGTCTGTCTGTCTGTCTGTCTGTCTGTCTGTCTGTCTGTCTGTCTGTCTGTCTGTCTGTCTGTCTGTCTGTCTGTCTGTCTGTCTGTCTGTCTGTCTGTCTGTCTGTCTGTCTGTCTGTCTGTCTGTCTGTCTGTCTGTCTGTCTGTCTGTCTGTCTGTCTGTCTGTCTGTCTGTCTGTCTGTCTGTCTGTCTGTCTGTCTGTCTGTCTGTCTGTCTGTCTGTCTGTCTGTCTGTCTGTCTGTCTGTCTGTCTGTCTGTCTGTCTGTCTGTCTGTCTGTCTGTCTGTCTGTCTGTCTGTCTGTCTGTCTGTCTGTCTGTCTATCTGTCCCTCCCAGGTGTCGACCAGTAGCTCCTCTTCCCAGCAGACGTCTCTGTCATCAGTCCAGAAAGACACCAACTGCAGGTACTGAGCTGTTATGATACCACAGAATGGCTCAGTGGTTCTGTCCACTAGCGATGTGTCGGTCGCCAACGCAGCGGCTCTTAACCCTTTCACTACCACACTACAGATGGTTAACCTTTCACTACCACACTACAGATGGTTAACCTTTCACTACCACACTACAGATGGTTAACCTTTCACTACCACACTACAGAAGGTTAACCCTTTCACTACCACACTACATAAGGTTAACCTTTCACTACCACACTACAGATGGTTAACCTTTCACTACCACACTACAGAAGGTTAACCTTTAACTACCACACTACAGAAGGTTAACCTTTCACTACCACACTACAGAAGGTTAACCCTTTCACTACCACACTACAGAAGGTTAACCTTTGACTACCACACTACAGAATGTTAACCTTTCACTACCACACTACAGAATGTTAACCGTTCACTACCACACTACAGAAGGTTAACCTTTCACTACCACACTACAGAAGGTTAACCTTTCACTACCACACTACAGATGGTTAACCTTTCACTACCACACTACAGAAGGTTAACCCTTTCACTACCACACTACATAAGGTTAACCCTTTCACTACCACACTATAGATAAGATAAGATAAGATAAGATATTCCTTTATTGATCCCCTTGGGGAAATTCAGGCATCATAGCAGCATGGGGGGGAGGGGAGGGGGGTACAGGTAGTAAAACAACACAGTATACAGGTAGTAAAAGACAACACAGGCAGTGTAAACAATTTGATCAATATGGTCAATATAATTTACTATCTGACTAGCTGAGGAATATTCACATTATTCACAGTGTCACATAAGGTGCAGTATGCATGAGGTAGTGTTATAATTTACTATCTACTGAGTATACATTAATCAAAGTACCAGGGTAGTCTACTTTGTCCCCCTTGGGTTCCTATAAGTCCCAGGTCAATGTCTGGTAGCAGTCGCTGTCGCTGCCCCCTGTTGTGGGGCCTGGAGGCTGCTAGTCGCTGCCCACTGTTGTGGAGCCTGATGGCCGCTGGTATGAAGGACTGTCCGAGGCGGTTAGTTGAGTGTCGGGGGGGAATGAGTCTGTGGCTGAACGAGCTTCTCATCTTGACTAGCTCGTCGTAGAGGGGGTGGTAGGGGTTCTCCATGATGGCATCCAGCTTCCTTATCATCCCCCTCTCTACCATCACCTCAAGTCTAGGTAGCTCGACTCCCACCACGGAGCTAGCCTTCCTCACCAGCTTGTTGAGCTTGTTGGTGTCCCTTGAGTTGATGTAGCCTCCCCAGCATGCCACAGCATAGAAGAGGATGCTGGCCACAACAGGCTGGTAAAAAGACTGCAGCAGTTTGTTGCACACATTGAAGGACCTGAGTCTCCTCAGGAAGAACAGCCTGCTCTGTCCCTTCCTGTAGAGGGCCTCTGTGTTGTCCGACCAGTCCAGTTTATTGTTCAGGTGTACCCCAAGGAACTTGTATGAGTCCACCATCTCCACATCCACCCCTTTAACCTTTCACTACCAAACTACAGAAGGTTAACCCTTTCACTACCACACTACAGAATGTTAACCTTTCACTACCACACTACAGAAGGTTAACCCTTTCACTACCACACTACAGAAGGTTAACCTTTCACTACCACACTACAGAAGGTTAACCTTTCACTACCACACTACATAAGGTTAACCTTTCACTACCACACTACAGCAGGTTAACCCGTTCACTACCACACTACAGAAGGTTCACATTTCACTACCACTTTACAGAAGGTTAACCCTTTCACTACCACACTATATAAGGTTAACCTTTCACTACCACACTACAGGAGGTTAACCTTTCACTACCACACTACAGAAGGTTAACCCTTTCACTAGCACACTATAGAAGGTTAACCTTTCACTACCACACTACAGAAGGTTAACATTTCACTACCACTAGTGACACTACAGAAGGTTAACCCTTTCACTACCACACTACATAAGGTTAACCTTTTCACTACCACACTACATAAGGTTAACCCTTTCACTACCACACTACGTAAGGTTAACCTTTCACTACCACACTACAGAAGGTTAACCTTTCACTACCACACTACATAATGTTAACCATTTCACTATCACACTACAGAAGGTTAACCCTTTCACTACCACACTACAGAAGGTTAACCTTTCACTATCACACTACAGAAGGCTAACCTTTCACTACCACACTACAGACGGTTAACCTTTCACTACCACACTACAGAAGGTTAACCTTTCACTGCCACACTACAGAAGGTCAACCATTTAACTATCACACTACATGTTAACATTTCACTACCACACAACAGAAGGTTAACCTTTCACTGCCACACTACAGAAGGTTAACCCTTTCACTACCACACTACAGAAGGTTAACCTTTCACTACCACACTACAGAAGGTTAACCCTTTCACTACCACACTACAGCAGGTTAACCCTTTCACTACCACACTACAGAAGGTTAACCTTTCACTACCACACTACAGAAGGTTAACCCTTTCACTACCACACTACAGCAGGTTAACCCTTTCACTACCACACCACATAAGGTTAACCTTTCACTACCACACTACAGAAGGTTAACCCTTTCACTACCACACTACAGAAGGTTAACCGTTCACTGTCACACTACAGAAGGTTAACCTTTCACTACCACACTACAGACGGTTAACCTTTCACTACCACATTACATAATGTTAACCCTTTCACTACCACACTACAGAAGGTTCACATTTCACTACCACACTACAGAAGGTTAACCTTTCACTGCCACACTACAGAAGGTTAACCTTTCACTATCACACTACAGAAGGTTAACCTTTCACTACCACACTACAGACGGTTAACCTTTCACTACCACACTACATAATGTTAACCCTTTCACTACCACACAACAGAAGGTTAACCTTTCACTACCACACTACAGAAGGTTAACCTTTCACTACCACACTACAGAAGGTTAACCCTTTCACTGCCACACTACAGGCGGTTAACGTTAGGTTATGACTATAACCAAGTTCTGTTAGTTAGGGGCGATGCTTGGCTTCGCCTTCTGCACTATCTCGCGTACGTGCACGCGTACTGAATAAACCACAAATGTACCTCTAATACCAGTATTAGTCTGACCACACCCCTCATCAGCTTACCTTCATAAGCAGGTGTGTGGTCACCTGCTCTCCTCCTTCCCAAGCTTTCACCACAAGGTGAGGTCAAGGGCTGCAGCGGCCGTCCGAAGCCAAGCATCGCCCCTAACTAACAGAACTTGGTTATAGTCATAACCTAACGTTCTGTATCGTTAGTGGCTTAGCTTGGCTTCGCCTTCTGCACAAGGGAGGCCAAGCGGAGCCACTTGGCTGACAAATACACCCCGCTGACAGCCCCCCAAAACCATCAGAACAGGGAGGGCCGAGCCCCCCCGACCCCCCCTAATGGAGGGTATCCCCCCTATTAGAGGCTTCACGGGAAGGCGACGGACCCGACCGTGCGAAGAGCTCTCAAGCAACTTAACGCACAGGGTGAGCAGACCGTGGCTTGACCCCACGACTACACACACGCACAACCCGCATGCCACCCGGGAACGAACGGAGGAACAACCTCGTTACTGCCCCCAGAATCACGGAGTCAAGGGCAAACCCAACCCCGTGGCAAGGCCGTAGCAGCGGAGCGCGAAGGAAGACCCAGACCCACCAAAAGGACTGGACCCCCGGAATGGGGGCCCGGAGAAGTCCATGATGCCAGCATCAAGACCCCACCAGGGGGGCACCTAGTGACCCCGCCCCTCACATCGCCAGCGTATTTGGACAAAGGCCCCTCAGCCGAGCGGGCCCTGTCCCCCTCAACAGCACACCGCCTGGAACACAAGCCCTGCAACAGGCAGAGAGTTAACCAACGGAACAGGCAGTGCACCGGGGAAGACCAGGCAACAGGTCGTCAACCCAAGCCTGGAACAACTGCGGACGAGGCAGGCGCCAGAAAGGACAGCCGAAACAGCCGCCCCGGCGGAAGGGGCGTATGCTGGCGTTGTCGCATAACCAAGCTTTCAACAGCACGTCAGGAGCGGGATCCGTAGACCACACGGCCCCTGACAGCTGCCCACAGAAAAGCCCATACGATCGGCAGACGTCATGAACGTGCAGGGGCACCCTCAACCGGAGAACCGGGAGTTGACACTGCAGCAACACACCAGAGAACCAACCACCCAGGCATTACCCCATGCAATGGTTGGTCCCATAACCCCTCAGGAAAACCCCGAAACGCACCGGCGGTACCACCGCAGCCCGCGTTCCGGTTCCCAACAGGGCCATCCCGGGCCTACAGGTCAACGGGCATCACCCCGGACCGGGCCCGGCGATACGGGGAGCACAGGATCCCAAAGGAGGTTAACCCCACCCAACAGGCTCCTCAGCGCCAAAACGCAAGAGAAGAGCGTAATATGGAAGACCAGCCCCCAGCACCCCGCACTCGGTACCAACAAGGGGTCCCATAACGCACAACCCTGTGACACCCGGATCGACCTAGCATTTTTCCCCCCGAAAAAACCCTAAGTCCCTCAGGGTACCAGAACAGCAGATCTGCATCCCCAGCGGACAACGGGTGCACTGATCTGGACCAGCGCGACCAGAACCAGTCCCGTGCCCTAACCACGCCGACCTGCCAACCCCAGGAGAAGGGGCAGATATGCGCGTCTGATCCCAACATAAAAAGAAGGCGCCACCCAGACGTGTCGGTATGAACCGCGTCCGGCGGCCCACCCTTAGGGCGTGAGACCCTTCCCATATGCCCAGACCCATTCCGTCATCATCCCCTGACATGAACGGGAACCCATCGACAACACACAGGATGTCGGAAGAGGAAAAACCCCCATCCCAATTGCTCCATAAAAACGCTGTTTCACCAAAGCAAACGAGGCGCGCCAGTCAGCAACGGCCAAAGCACATCCTGAACCAGCACTATGTGTGCGTTTGGACATACCCACATCAACAATAGGCCGCTTAGACCACCATATTGAATCCCCAAGACGCCCAGGGAAACGACAAGAGGGGCGAGATGCAATCAACTCCATGAATGAACATTCAACTCTTTATAAAATAAAGAAAAGGCATCACATGTATGACCTAACTGCACAGCTGGGAGTAAAAAACCCTGTTTTTCACATGATTTTAATCCAGTCACTCTTCTTAATCAGAGTGTAAGACCAGATTCCCCCAGAAACACCTTCCCACATGAGACCACGGTCAAGAAAAAGATATGTAAACTGTGAGACACGTGACCAACAGACTCAAGTTTGACACAAAAACGAGCGCAGCAGGTTAAGGCCTGCGCTCTAACCTCGACATCTTTACGACACCAGCTCATGGAAGGCGTCGCCATAGCAACAACGCTATAACGGGCGGGGAAAACCCACCGGATCCTGTCATAACAGGAGTCGGTAGAATACCCCTCCCCCCCCCCCCCCTCCCCCGCCAAGCACTGGCTTGGCCCTGACTGGCTCAGCAGGAGGGTCAACAACCTCTAAACCAATCAAGTGGGTAAAGGAGGGGTTTATCCGACACCCCCTCCCGAAAAACACACCTTCTATCCCTACACACAGAAAACAACCGTAGCCATTTTGAAAACCTCCGGTAGAACAAAACACATATAGCATAAGCTAATATAATGTTAGCTACCCACAAAGTGTAAAAGGGATTACAACAAAAAACACAAGTCGCCTGTGCGTGAATCCCATACCCGCAGCCTAAGCTATAGGAAGACGTTGAACGAGAGTAATGGCTAGGCCATGAAAAGTGTGTACGAGCATTACTGCAACTAACAACACAGCGTTGTGAACACATACTTAGTTAAAGCAATGGAATATCACCAGTTCTAATTGCATGTGGAGCATCAAGCTAATAGAACCTATTACCGAGTGTAAGTTGCAGACCTTGCTTAAAAACTCGTAACACAACACAACTCATTCCCCCAACGTAACAGGGTAGATTCATAAAACACAACCCCACCACATGATTTGCATTGAAGAAACACACAGTTTGTTCGGCCAACCACAGTCCCCCTTATATCAGGGAACTTTTTTATTAAATAAATAATATGTGATCAAGGCACAAAATCATAGGGGGGCCGGGGAGGGTGTAGAGGAGGGGACACAGAGGGGGAAAAGTCACTCAACGGCGCCTGCCACCTCGCGCCGCTCGAGTCTGGCCACCCCGGGGAGCCCCGGAGGGACGGTAGGTTACAGTCTGCTGGACACGACGTTCCCTACCGTCTCCTCCGGTCTGGGATGGGCCGGCGGTGGCTGAAGCGTCGTCTCGTCTCCTAGCCCTCTTGGCAGGGCCAGCAGCGGCGGCGGGGGCAGTGGTAGCGGCGACGGAGACAGCTCGACGTCGCGGAAGCCTTCTGCCCCCACCGGCAAGGACGGGAGGCGGAAAATGGGGTTGGAGGATGGATCTCTCCTCTGCCATCTCTCTGCATGTTGAGGTCATCAATAGCAGGGCCTTCCCGAACAGGCCAGCGTCGGAGAGGTCGGCCGTCAGAAGAGGGGCTCTCTTCTTCTCTGGTACACGGGCCTGCTCCAGCCAAAGGTGACGCTGGCCCAGGGTGGCCAGGGCGCGCACTTTACCCATGGCTATGGCTAGCACCTGGGAGAGGTGCAGCACAGCTCCCGCAGCCTGGGTGATCTGATCGCACCTCACCTCGTTCAGATCCGCGCCGCCCGTCATTATCCCCGATACAAATCTAGCCAGGTGGGCGATGTTAGAGGCCGCAGCCAGCGACTGTGTACCGGCGATAAATGACTGGTCACCCCAATAAGCCAATCGCCTAGCCGACCTCCCCTGGAGGACCGGCTTGCATAGGGGCTCCCACACCATATCCGGACAGAGGAGCGCGGCCATCGGATTGTCAAGCCGAGGTACGCCCTCCCCCATACCTTTGACCAACCCCGACACCCGCGTAACTGGTACGTAGGCGGGAGTCAGTCCCATGATGTTGGAGACCGCCTGGCCCCGACGAACATAGGCCCCCATCGATGGGAAAAATGGGTAGACAACGTCCACCCCTCTCACCGGGGGACGCTGCCAGGGATGGCCTATGAGGTCATCAGGGACAGGAGCAGGCAATGGCTGCGGCAGCGGCACACCGTTTGCAGCGGCGGCTACCGCCATGAGCTCGGGAAACAAGGCCCGCAGTTCCCCCTGCGGACCCTCCTCCACCGACCCCGCATCCCTCGCATACAGCAGGCTGCGACTGGTCAAGGAGCCACAATCCGATGCGGCTGACAGTAGGGCATCCTGTTGATGAGGCCAAGGTGGTTCCCCGACATCCTCGAACAAGGCGCCCCGTGGAGCCATTTCCCCCCACCCCGGGGTCTCCGGAGGAGGGATACTCTCCTCCACGGGACCATCATACAAGAACCCGTCCGCCTCCTCCATGAAGTCTTCAGTTTCCATCAGAAATCCAGAGTCGGACGCGGCCTCGCTGGTCTCCAGCAATTCCCCAAACCCAGGCCGTTCGCGTCTGCACGCCACCATGTGACGACGTGAGCGAGCAGACGCAAAAAGTTTTCGTCGCAAATCCCCTGGCTCTAAGACAATCCCCCGTTCATCAACGGGCGATTCCCCAGAAACAGAGGAACCAGAGTCGAGATCAGGCCATCGCCGGAGCGACGGCTCCGAACCCTCGGCTCGTCGGTGAGGAAAACTATCCACCGGCAGTCTCCCGGGCTGGGTCGGCAACCACGAGAGTGGCAACAGCCCAGCACCGGAACGCACGACGGAGGCGGGAATGGAGAATCGGTGGTGAAGAGTAGGTCTAGCGGGTCTACTCTCCGCGGAATACATTATGACCCAAACCTTTTTCTTATATAAACAAGTGAGAGAAGAAAAAGGTTAGGCACAATGTAAACCTAGTCACAACTCTTTTCAACTTATCAACGACACGTCAAGTGGGGTACTACCGAGGCACTTCCTTGTGGTGAAAGCGAGAAGGAGGAGAGCAGGTGACCACACACCTGCTTATGAAGGTAAGCTGATGAGGGGTGTGGTCAGACTAATACTGGTATTAGAGGTACATTTGTGGTTTATTCAGTACGCGTGCACGTACGCGAGATAGTGCAGAAGGCGAAGCCAAGCTAAGCCACTAACGATACAGAACATTTTACTACCACACTACAGAAGGTTAACCTTTCACTACCACACTACAGAAGGTTAACCTTTCACTACCACACTACAGAAGGTTAACCTTTCACTACCACACTACAGAAGGTTAACCCTTTCACTACCACACTACAGACGGTTAACCTTTCACTACCACACTACAGAAGGTTAACATTTCACTACCACACTACAGACGGTTAACCTTTCACTACCACACTACAGAAGGTTAACCCTTTCACTACCACACTACAGACGGTTAACCTTTCACTACCACACTACAGAAGGTTAACATTTCACTGCCACACTACAGAAGGTTAACCTTTCACTACCACACTACAAAAGGTTAACCTTTCACTATCACACTACAGAAGGTTAACCTTTCACTACCACACTACAGAAGGTTAACCTTTCACTACCACACTATAGGAGGTTAACCTTTCACTACCACACTACAGAAGGTTAACCTTTCACTACCACACTACAGAAGGTTAACCTTTCACTACCACACTACAGAAGGTTAAACCTTGGGAGCCAAGAGCTGGCTCTCTAAAAGATCACTACAGTGTCCACCGAGTTCAATTTGTGGTTCTACCTCCTCAGGACCCAACCGCAGACACTATCGAGCAGCATGAACGACCTGCCGAATGGACTTTCACAAAGGGTAGATATGTTTTAAAGTCTGTCTTTCTATATTTCCCAGCTGGAATTATTTATTTCACCGCAAGTTTTGCAATATATAAAAATGAACGAATGGATGTTTTGTTTTTCTTCCTTTTCCACACATGTATGTGGTCCAGTATCTGTGAACCGGCCTGTGGTTTATTTTGGAACATCGACATGTCATGAAAGAATCTATTCAAAAAGAATCTAGCAAAACTGATTTTCTTATAGTTAAAGAAGTGGAAGTGGAAGAAGTACACAGTTCCTTTACTTATGTAAAAGTAGAAATACCCAGACAAATGAGTACTCTGGTAAAAATAAAAGTCCTACATTCAAATTCTACTTAAGTAAAAGTAGAGAAGTATTTGCAATTGAATGTACTTAAGTATCTAAAGTAAAAGTATGCATTCTACATGGCGCTTGGCAGTGTTCAAACCTCCATCTAGTGATGTCTAAAGGTTAACGTTACAGTGGGACATCGTCCAGTCCTGCTGCTCTGATTAAAGGTCATGTTAAAGTGGTATGTGGTCCAGTTATGCTGCTCTGATTAAAGGTCATGTTAAAGTGGTATGTGGTCCAGTTATGCTGCTCTGATTAAAGGTTATGTTAAAGTGGTATGTGGTCCAGTTATGCTGCTCTGATTAAAGGTTATATTAAAGTGGTATGTGGTCCAGTTATGCTGCTCTGATTAAAGGTCATGTTAAAGTGGTATGTGGTCCAGTTATGCTGCTCTGATTAAAGGTAATGTTAAAGTGGTATGTGGTCCAGTTATGCTGCTCTGATTAAAGGTTATGTTAAAGTGGTATGTGGTCCAGTCCTGCTGCTCTGATTAAAGGTCATGTTAAAGTGGTATGTGGTCCAGTTATGCTGCTCTGATTAAAGGTTATGTTAAAGTGGTATGTGGTCCAGTCATGCTGCTCTGATTAAAGGTTATGTTAAAGTGGTATGTGGTCCAGTTATGCTGCTCTGATTAAAGGTTATGTTAAAGTGGTATGTGGTCCAGTGATGCTGCTCTGATTAAGGCCATGTTAAAGTGGTATGTGGTCCAGTTATGCTGCTCTGATTAAAGGTTATGTTAAAGTGGTATGTGGTCCAGTTATGCTGCTCTGATTAAAGGTTATGTTAAAGTGGTATGTGGTCCAGTTATGCTGCTCTGATTAAAGGTCATGTTAAAGTGGTATGTGGTCCAGTTATGCTGCTCTGATTAAAGGTTATGTTAAAGTGGTATGTGGTCCAGTCCTGCTGCTCTGATTAAAGGTCATGTTAAAGTGGTATGTGGTCCAGTTATGCTGCTCTGATTAAAGGCTATGTTAAAGTGGTATGTGGTCCAGTTATGCTGCTCTGATTAAAGGTTATGTTAAAGTGGTATGTGGTCCAGTTATGCTGCTCTGATTAAAGGTCGTGTTAAAGTGGTATCAAATCAAATCAAATCAAATTTATTTATAGGGCCCGACAACACACGTTAATGTCCCCATGGGCCGTACAGGTCTTCTTTAAACAAGTCAAGAAGACAACATAACAATAAGTCAAGAACAGAACAAGAACACCATAGGGTCCAAACATTTTTTAGATGAATGCAAATAAATGAAAGAATGCAAGCACTCCCAGACATACCCCACGCGAAGGTAAGGAAAAACTCACTAAAACCTAACAATAGGGGAAAAAAGCTCCACAGGCAATGTGGAGGAGAGAAACCTTAGAAGGGCCGTTCAAGGGGGGATCTCCCTTCTTAGATGTCGGTGATAGTAGTGTTGCAGACGGACAGTTGGTAAGCATGCACTCATGTGTGTGGTGAAACACAGATGAGTGCATGCAATAGCAACTGTACATTTTGAAAAATTAAAGATAGAGCTAATAGCGATAGCAACTGAACATTTTGAAAGATTAAAGATAGAGTTGATAGCGGATCTATTTGAGGCACAGGGGCGGCGCAAGAGGGTCACGTCCTCCCCGTCTTAGTCACGGGACATTCAACACTCCGGTCGTTGCTCAGGGACAGCCGGAGACAGGGGGAAGGGGGGTGGCGCAGAGAGGGTCGCGAACTCCCCGACATCATCGCGGGACATCCGGCACTCCGGTCACCACTACGAGACCTCCGAAGACAGGGGGGCACGCAGAGGGGGTCGCAATCTCCCGGCCTTCGTCACGGGACGTCCAACACTCCGGTCAACACTCCAGGACAGCAAGTCATAGGAAGACAGGGAGACGGGACAGGCGTTAGACAGCTCATGAGATTGTAGTAGGCGGACATAGCAATAGATACAAGTGGTAGGCATATATGTGAATGGAGTAGATATATGAAGTATGTGGTCCAGTGATGCTGCTCTGATTAAAGGTTATGTTAAAGTGGTATGTGGTCCAGTTATGCTGCTCTGATTAAATGTTATGTTAAAGTGGTATGTGGTCCAGTGATGCTGCTCTGATTAAAGGTCATGTTAAAGTGGTATGTGGTCCAGTTATGCTGCTCTGATTAAAGGTTATGTTAAAGTAGTATGTGGTCCAGTGATGCTGCTCTGATTAAAGGTCATGTTAAAGTGGTATGTGGTCCAGTGATGCTGCTCTGATTAAAGGTTATGTTAAAGTGGTATGTGGTCCAGTTATGCTGCTCTGATTAAAGGTTGTGTTAAAGTGGTATGTGGTCCAGTGATGCTGCTCTGATTAAAGGTCATGTTAAAGTGGTATGTGGTCCAGTTATGCTGCTCTGATTAAAGGTTATGTTAAAGTGGTATGTGGTCCAGTTATGCTGCTCTGATTAAAGGGGATGTTAAAGTGGTATGTGGTCCAGTGATGCTGCTCTGATTAAAGGTTATGTTAAAGTGGTATGTGGTCCAGTTATGCTGCTCTGATTAAAGGTTATGTTAAAGTGGTATGTGGTCCAGTGATGCTGCTCTGATTAAAGGTTATGTTAAAGTGGTATGTGGTCCATTTCTGTATCGTATAGCTCTCGCTCGGCGTCACTCTCTGCACTGTCCTCGCACACGTGCACACGCACTGAATAAAGACCACAATGTACCTTTAATCCCAATATTTGTCTGACCACACCCCTATCAGCTTACCCATATAAGCAGGGGTGGGGCCACCCACTCGCTTCCTTCTCGCTTTCACCACAAGGAAGTGCCTCGGTAGATCCCCACACTTGAAGTGATGTGATGGTAGGAGAAGAGTTGGAAAGCAAGGATACGTTGACATCCTATCTTTATTTTCTCTCTCACTATTTTCGAGAAAATACGGCGATATTGTCTTCGTACTGGAGTGTCTGGAAGATGATGATCATTCTAAAAATCCTCCACCGGTTTTCGTATTGGGAGTTTGCGCCGCTACATGCTTTTCCAACTGCAGTCCTTGCTGTGTGCTGGTTGCGGTAAAGACACAGCCGGGCTGTAGGACGCGCCGCTGTTGTGAGAAGCGGTGGGTTCCAGGTTTGGTGAGTTATGTTTTGCTCGCAGGCTCCACTTGTCTGTTAGTGCTATGGGGGCTAATTGACAATGTTTATGAAAACCGGCCCCAGGCTAGGGTCCTTTGTTCAGCCTCTTAGGCGACAGAAGACCTTGGTCTGAAGCCCATTATAGTTTTAACTAGTGGGCCACGACCATTAAGACTGGTGATCCCTGTGTTTTCTGGACGAGTGGATATCTCTCTGTCACCGTGTTAAGGCCCCATCTTTCATATCCAAATGAGAGTATTCCCTCACGAGGAGATATGGGCATAGATGTTCGATAGCGGAAGATCTGTGTTCAAGTCAGCTACACAGGCCAGTGGTGTAGTGGTTAACACTGTCGCCTCACAGCAAGAAGGTCCAGGGTTCGATTCCCGCTTGGGGACCAGGTTTCCATGATGCCAGTTACCCAGGTGGGGTATCTCCCAGGCCTTTCTGTGTGGAGTTTGCATGTTCTCCCCGTGCTCGCAAGGGTTTCCCCCCCGATAAGTTAAACCCAATGGAAAAACATGCACAACAATAGATCGCTAACGCTGTGGCGTCCTTGACGAAGACGGACAGGAGCACTTGGATTGGTCCCCTGGCGCGGCTCACGTTGACGCCTGTCTGCTCCCGGCTGCCCTTGGGGGGGAAGGACGACGGGATGGGTTAATCGCAGATACGAATTGCATGCATGCATCGCATGTGTGCCGATTGATGACCTCTGAGCAGGTCCTAAATTATTATTATTATTATATTGTGCTGGCTCCGTCGGGTGTTGGTAAAATCACCGTTGTAAAACTGTGTTAACATCTTGTTTCTCTTTTCTCTTAAAAAGTGAGGAGGGTTTCAGAACGGCGGCCTGTCTGGGTGAGTGTTATATCATTGTGTACAAGTTCAGGTGATAGCTGCTTAGCTTACGGTTAGCCAGTCAGCTGTTAGCTGCGGCGTTAGCCTGCTGTGATCACTGCGTGGCCTACATAGGTTGGGCCTACTGTTAGCCAGTCAGCTGTTAGCTGCGGCGCTAGCCTGCTGTGATCACTAGGAAACGTTAGCTTGCTGCTATCGGCCAAGGCCCAGCGCGGGGTAGCTCCGGCTCCTCGCTCGCCGCCGCGAGCTCCCCTCTGGTCGCGTGCGCCGTTCGCTCGCTGTCTCGCGGGCAGGGGCAGTAGCGACCGACGGTTGGAGCGGCCGTTAGCTTAATGCTACTCTGTTGAACGTGCTTTGATTATAACATGTTTTAAACACTCTTGACTACGACGTCATCTTTGACAGAGGATGTTCGTCGAACCTGCCCTGGGCCAGGACGGCAAAGCCTGCGTCAACAAAGGGGACCGTAGCGACGGGTTGGAGCGGCGACGCTGCCCAGATCGAACAACACAGGACGGCTGTGTTTTCTACGGTGTCTTGAGACTGCACTTCGTTGATCTACGCTCCGGGTAGGCCAGGTCTGACCAGACCTTGTACACTTCTTCTGGCTTTCCCTTCTAAATGTTTTGTAAATAACGATGTTTTCCAAAATGAGTGTTACTGCACTACATTTAGGATACGACGCGAGTTGTGTGTGAATTGTCTTGTCACTAGGTATTTAGCTTCTCCGTGCAAATCGGGTTGTTGTTTCAGATGTGAAAATGATCTGGTTTTCAAACCAATATATTCTGGTTTGAATATTCTTTTCTCAGCCTGTAATGACAATGAACAGTGTGTTCACATATTAACAGGTTTTCCTGTTTTAACTGGCCGTATTAAGGGTAAAGTAGGAGGATTGTGTTTCCCCCCGGTTCCCTGGGGACTTCTTCATCCTCCTATCAGACATGTTGTTGCACTACATTGTGTCTTTGTGTGGTAGGGATGCGATGTAACCCTTAGCTTGATTGCTGAGGTTGTGCTAAGACTGCTGGAGAAACTTTATTTTCCTAAAAGAAAAGATTGTTTGGTCGCTTTCGTGTGTGCTTAGCAAGGCCTGTGGCCGATACTAATCGAGAATTATGTATTCTCTCATTATGAAAAACGGCGTTCCTCTGTAGAGTGTTTTTGCCATTTTTTATAGGTGATGATGGATTGTGTGTGTCATGTGACCTACAACTGGGTTGGACTGGCCACAGAAGCACATGTGTAAGTTTGGACCGGGGCTCTTAGAGAGCCCTCTCTATTCTGTGTTTTTTCCTTAATAAAAATCAGATAGCAGGTTAGCTCATGCGCTGTGTAAAGCTGTCAGACGCTTCATAGAGCTGACTATGACTGTGTCATACTCTCTTTTTGTCATTACATCGTATCATGGGTGTGGGGTCGTAAAGGGGTGAACTGGTAACCTTTCCTCTCCCCCTTTCTTCTGTTGGTCAGGGGTACACCCCCTGTCCTTCAAGGTTCCTGTCACGTTGCGGTCCCGCACGTTATGGGGTGAGGGGGGGGGGGGGGGGAGTTTCATGGTCCCACGGCCTGGAATATTGGGCGTGTGCACCGCAGAAATTCCCCCGCCATAGAGTACGTCACCGTGCGCGTCTCTGTTGGTAGGACTTCCGTGTGCTGTTCAGGTCCATGTGATGGATCTGTTTTCGGGGGGTGGTCAGGGCTCCTCCTCACCAAGCTCCTATTCGGGCCTTCTGTGAGTTGGGACTCCTCCTTCCATGTGAGGGAGCCTCCTTCAGAGTACAGAGCCTCCTCCTCAGATTGTCAAGGTGAGTGGACCCTCTAGAAGGAGTCCTACTCTATTGTGTATGTATTCGATTCAATTCGATTATTGAGTGTGTATGGGTTCAGTGCCTCCTCCCCGGAGAGCCCTAAATCCAATTTTTTACATGGCTCAAGGTGCAATATATTCTTTTCAATCTGTACAGCTTGCGTGGGAAGTCTCTCTGGGGATTCCCGTCTCCTTCCTATGGGAGGGTGGTGGGATGTAAAAATCTGAATTTTTTTTACCCCCGGCTGTATAGACTGGGATACATACTGTTGGTGCTTCCTTCTTTTCTACTAAAAAGAGTTGGAGTTAGGAAGTGTCACACCCCTCTTGTCGTTCCCCATGGCGCCTTGGGGATTCAATGACAGGTCTAAATAGCCTGTTCATTGATGTGGGTGTGTCCCGACGCACGTATAGTGCTAGCTCGGGGTGTTCTGTAAACAGGCGACTGACTGGCACGCCTTGGTTGCTTGAGGTTAAAACAGCGTTTTTATAAAGCAACTGGGATGGAGGTTTTTCCTCTTCCGACGACCAAATCCAACGACCTGGTTTTTGTCATCGACGGATTCTTGTTCATGTCTGGGGGATGATGACGGAATGGATCTGAACATATGTAGAGGGGTCTCACGCCCTGGGGGTGGGCCACCGGGCGCGGTTCGCCCGAACGTCTGGGTGGCGCCTTCTTTTCATGTTTAAGATCAACACGCATATCTGCCCCTTCTCCTGGAGTAGGCATGTCGGCGTGGTTAGGGCACGGGACTGGTTCTGGTCACGCTGGTCCGGATCAGTTGAACCTGTTGTCCGCCGGGGATGCAGATCTGCTGTTCTGGTACCCTGAGGGACTTGGGCTTTTTTCAGGGGGAAAAATGCCAGTTTGGTCCGGGTGTCACAGGGTTAAGCACTATGGAGACCCTGGTTGGGTAAGTTTTTTACTCAGCACTGTCGGGACTTACGGCCATGCCAACCTGTACACGCTCGATCTCGTCAGATCTCGGCCGCTACACAGGTTGGTCCTGGTTAGTACTTGGTTGGGAGACCGCCTGGGAATACCAAGTACGGTGTGCTTAGGGGCTGGTTCTCCATTCTTTTTCGCTCCTCTCTCACGCATGGTGAAGAGGGGCCTGTTGGGGTGGTCTTTGACCTCCTCTGGTGACCCTGTGCTTCCCGTATTGCCGGGCCCGGTCCGAAGTAATGTTTCGTCGACCCGTAGGCCTGGGTTAACCCTTTTTTGAAAAACTGAAACACTTGTACTGCGGTATAGCCGGTGTATACCCGCAGGTGTGTTTTGGAGTTTTTTCTTGAGGGGTTATAGGAACAACCACCGCATTGGGTAACACCAAGGTGGTTGATTCCCTGGTGTGTTGGAGCAGTGTCAACTCCCGGGTTCACCGTTTGAGGGTGCCCCTGCACGTTCATGACGTCTGCCAATCGTGCCAGCCTTCTCTGCCTCAACCCCTCTGGGTGGGTTTTTTTTAAATGGAGGCTTGGTCATGCAACACCGCCAGCTTACGCCCCTTCTGCCGGGGCGGCTGTGTTCAGCTGTCCCCTCTGGCGCCTGTCTCGTCCGCAGTCTCCAGGCTAGGGTTAATAGCCTGTTGCCTGGTTTTTCCCCGGTGCGCTGCCTGCTTCCGTTGGTTAACCTTTTTTTGTGTGCTTACGGCCATGCTGACTGCCTGTTCTGCAGGGTCAGTGTGCCAGGCGGTGTACTATTGGGGGGACAGGGCCTGCTCGGCTGAGGGGCCTTTGTCCGAATACGCTGGCGATGTGGGGGGCGGGGTCACTAAGTGCCCACCTGGTGGGGTCTTGATGCTGGCATCATGGACTTCTCCGGGCCCCCGTTCCAGGGGGTCCAGTCTCTTTGGTGGGTCTGGGTCTTCCTTCGCGCTCCGCTGCTACGGCCTTGCCACGGGGTTGGGTTTGCCCTTGACCCCGTGATTCTGGGGGCAGTAACGAGGTTGTTTCCTCCGTTCGTTCCCGGGTGGCATGCGGGTTGTGCGTGTGTGTGGTCGTGGGGTCAAGCCACGGCTGCTCACCCTGTGCGTTGAGTTGCTTGAGTGCCTCTTTGCACGGTCGGGTCCGTCGCCCTCCCGTGAAGCCCCCAATAGGGGGGGTGCCCTCCATTAGGGTGGGTCGGGTGGCTTCGGCCCTCCATGTTCTGATGGTTGTGGGGGGCTTTCAGCGGGGTGTATTTGTCGGCCGATGGCTCTCGCGCAGCCTCCCTTGTGCAGAGAGTGACGCCGAGCGAGAGCTATACGATACAGAACGTTAGGTTATGACTATAACCAAGTTCTGTTAGTATAGCGACGCTCGGCGTCCGACGCCGCTGCAGCCCTTGATCTCGCCTTGTGGTGAAAGCTTGGGAAGGAGGCGAGTGGGTGGCCCCACCCCTGCTTATATGGGTAAGCTGATAGGGGTGTGGTCAGACAAATATTGGGATTAAAGGTACATTGTGGTCTTTATTCAGTGCGTGTGCACGTGTGCGAGGACAGTGCAGAGAGTGACGCCGAGCGTCGCTATACTAACAGAACTTGGTTATAGTCATAACCTAACGTTATGCTGCTCTGTTTAAAGGTTATGTTAAAGTGGTATGTGGTCCAGTTATGCTGCTCTGATTAAATGGTATGTTAAAGTGGTATGTGGTCCAGTTATCCTGCTCTGATTAAAGGTTATGTTAAAGTGGTATGTGGTCCAGTTATGCTGCTCTGATTAAAGGTTATGTTAAAGTGGTATGTGGTCCAGATATGCTACTCTGATTAAAGGTTAACGTTAAAGTGGTACGTGGTCCAGTTATGCTGCCCTGATTACGTCCTCTTAAAGTTAACAGGCTTCAGATTTTAAAGCACACATCTTCATATATTTTTACCATGTTTTCTATGCGAAAACCTTTTCTTCAAAGTAATTAGTAACTGATGGGTTCAGATAAATGTAGTGGAGTAAAAAGTACAATATTTCCTTTGAAATGTACTGGAATAAGTACAAAGTTCCCTACAATGAAAATACTCAAAGTACAAGTAGTTCGGAATTGTACTTAAAGGAACATGCCAACTTTTTGGGAAATTAGCTTATTTGCCATCTACCCTGGAGTTAGACAAGCAGATACATACCCTTTTCTTCTCTGTGCATGCATTAGGCTTAGGGAACAGCCGCACTGTTAGCCTAGCTTAGCGTCATTCACTGGAAGTAGGTGTGCCAGTGTAGCCTAGTTCCCAACAGTCACAAAATACACTCCAAATACAACTCCAAAATGTTCCTGTAAACAGTGTTGGGCAGTAGCTAGCTACAAGTAGCGACGCTACATAGCTTAACTATAATTATCAGTAGCGTGATGGTAGCGTTGCTACTTTTGAACCAAGTAGCGCTCTCTGTAGTGTAGCTATTTTTAGACCCAAGTAGTGAGTAGCGTGAGGAAACGCTACACGCTACTGTCCGGAGAACTGGACTGCTGAATAAAGATTTGTGGGGAAAAAACTCCCCGGAGAAAACCCACTATGATTGGTTGGTTGGTTTAGATATGAGTATGACGACTCACGATTGGGTAAGGTTACCAAAACATTACGGGTAGGCCAATCAGAGGCAGGATAGGGCGGGGCATGCCACTCCAAGGCTCCGCAAAGCAGGAAGTGAAAATCAAAACACAGACCACATGAACCAGTCCGTGCGAATTAGCAGAGGCAGAGGGATTCGATGTTTCCAGGGCTGATGGCATTGATGAAGATGTCAATAACAACAAAAAGCCAGACAGAGGGCTTGTTTCAGTTTTATAATAAACAATCAAACTGAGCACTTTTTTGCCTGCCTATTTGGTGGAAACGTGATCATGAAGTAAAAAAAAGAAGAAAAAAAAGAGTAGTGCCGATGTAGCTAGCTATTTTTGCCATGTTCTTGTAGTGTAGCTTGCTACATTTCTCTGGGGATAGTTTCTGTTGTAGTTGAGCTATATTTAATCGAGAGTAACTAGTAGTGTACCTTACATTTTCCAAGTAGCTTGCCCCTGACTGCCTGTAAACATTTTGTGACCTGTGTATTTACCACGTGGATAAAAAAAAGATTCTATACATATGATCCAGTGTTATGTATATATATTTTTTTGCCGAACCACTGCTGCGTGGGCGCAGTGATTTCATCACCTCAAAAGCCCTGTTGTTTTTTGAAAAACGGGGCTTTTTTTTTTAAATATGTAGTTACTTTCCCCCACTGGTTGTCGGTTCACACCGCTGTGTCGTGGCTCTTTCCAGGGCGCTCAGGCGGACGGGAGGAGCCAGACGCTGCCGGTGAACACCTCCCTGTCGGAGCAGAGCGGAGCGGACGGAGACGTGAACACTTCCCTGTCGGAGCAGAGCGGAGCGGACGGAGACGTGAACACCTCCCTGTCGGAGCAGAGCGGAGCGGACGGAGAGAGCGGCAGCGACACTCACTCACAGCAGAGCCACCGGTCTGCCGCGGCCAGCGAGGACGGAGACTGCAGTCAGAGTAAACACAAAGATATATGGACTCAGAGAATGTATAGTGTGCGCTGAGCTGAAGAGAAGAGAATGGGATAGAAGTACTTTATTGATCCCGAGGGGAAATTCAGCACCACAGATCGCTCACAATGAACATTCGGGTAGTCAGAAGTCAAACATTTGAATAAGAGTACACAGTCAGAGATTTACATTCTAAAATGTATTTACATTCTAAAATATACAGTCCAAAAATATGCAGTAATATACAGTAAAAATGTACAGTGAAATGTGCAGGAATGTACAGGAAGATATACAGGGATGTACAGTATACTGTCACTCTGTGCTCAGTGAGGCGTTGTACAGTCTGACGGCTGTTGGAATGAAGGACTTCCTGTGACGTTCAGTGCAGCATCTCTTCTAACACTGAACATGCTCCTTCTATAGGCCAAGTCCCTGTATAGTGGAGCATGTAGATCACTTACATTATTAACACTGAACATGCTCCTTCTATAGGCCAGGTCCCTGTATAGTGGAGCATGTAGATCATTTAAATTATTAACACTATGATCTTCTAACACTGAACATGCTCCTTCTATAGGCCAGGTCCCTGTGTAGTGGAGCATGGAGATCATTTACATTATTAACACTATGATCGTGCTCCTTCTATAGGCCAAGTCCCTGTATAGTGGAGCATGGAGATCATTTACATTATTAACACTGAACATGCTCCTTCTATAGGCCAAGTCCCTGTATAGTGGAGCATGGAGATCATTTACATTATTAACACTGAACATGCTCCTTCTATAGGCCAAGTCCCTGTATAGTGGAGCATGGAGATCATTTACATTATTAACACTGAACATGCTCCTTCTATAGGCCAAGTCCCTGTATAGTGGAGCATGGAGATCATTTACATTATTAACACTGAACATGCTCCTTCTATAGGCCAGGTCCCTGTGTAGTGGAGCATGGAGATCATTTACATTATTAACACTATGATCGTGCTCCTTCTATAGGCCAAGTCCCTGTATAGTGGAGCATGGAGATCATTTACATTATTAACACTGAACATGCTCCTTCTATAGGCCAAGTCCCTGTATAGTGGAGCATGGAGATCATTTACATTATTAACACTATGATCGTGCTCCTTCTATAGGCCAAGTCCCTGTATAGTGGAGCATGGAGATCATTTACATTATTAACACTGAACATGCTCCTTCTATAGGCCAAGTCCCTGTATAGTGGAGCATGTAGATCATTTACATTATTAACACTATGATCTCCTTCTATAGGCCAAGTCCCTGTATAGTGGAGCATGTAGATCATTTACATTATTAACACTATGATCACCGGGGACCAGTTAAGACGTCATTCCTAGCCATGCTCATTCTGCCGAAGTTGCCGTAACTCGTCTTTGATGTCAATATTTCAAAAATCTGTGAGCGAAATCATATTTCCCCTCCGGAGCCCTGAGACACAGCTGCAGTGAGAGCCCTGTGGCCCCCCAGGTCTGGAGCTTAGTTCAGCTGCAGTGAAGGCCTTGTGGCCCCCCAGGTCTGGAGCTTAGTTCAGCTGCAGTGAGAGCCCTGTGGCCCCCCAGGTCTGGAGCTTAGTTCAGCTGCAGTGAAGGCCCTGTGGCCCCCCAGGTCTGGAGCTTAGTTCAGCTGCAGTGAAGGCCCTGTCGCCCCCCAGGTCTGGAGCTTAGTTCAGCTGCAGTGAGAGCCCTGTCGCCCCCCAGGTCTGCGCTTAGTTCAGCTGCAGTGAAGGCCCTGTCGCCCCCCAGGTCTGGAGCTTAGTTCAGCTGCAGTGAGAGCCCTGTCGCCCCCCAGGTCTGGAGCTTAGTTCAGCTGCAGTGAAGGCCCTGTGGCCCCCCAGGTCTGGAGCTTAGTTCAGCTGCAGTGAGAGCCCTGTGGCCCCCCAGGTCTGGAGCTTAGTTCAGCTGCAGTGAGAGCCCTGTCGCCCCCCAGGTCTGGAGCTTAGTTCAGCTGCAGTGAGAGCCCTGTGGCCCCCCAGGTCTGGAGCTTAGTTCAGCTGCAGTGAAGGCCCTGTCGCCCCCCAGGTCTGGAGCTTAGTTCAGCTGCAGTGAAGGCCCTGTCGCCCCCCAGGTCTGGAGCTTAGTTCAGCTGCAGTGAAGGCCCTGTCGCCCCCCAGGTCTGGAGCTTAGTTCAGCTGCAGTGAGAGCCCTGTGGCCCCCCAGGTCTGGAGCTTAGTTCAGCTGCAGTGAAGGCCCTGTCGCCCCCCAGGTCTGGAGCTTAGTTCAGCTGCAGTGAGAGCCCTGTGGCCCCCCAGGTCTGGAGCTTAGTTCAGCTGCAGTGAAGGCCCTGTGGCCCCCCAGGTCTGGAGCTTAGTTCAGCTGCAGTGAGAGCCCTGTCGCCCCCCAGGTCTGGAGCTTAGTTCAGCTGCAGTGAAGGCCCTGTCGCCCCCCAGGTCTGGAGCTTAGTTCAGCTGCAGTGAGAGCCCTGTGGCCCCCCAGGTCTGGAGCTTAGTTCAGCTGCAGTGAGAGCCCTGTCGCCCCCCAGGTCTGGAGCTTAGTTCAGCTGCAGTGAAGGCCCTGTGGCCCCCCAGGTCTGGAGCTTAGTTCAGCTGCAGTGAAGGCCCTGTCGCCCCCCAGGTCTGGAGCTTAGTTCAGCTGCAGTGAAGGCCCTGTGGCCCCCCAGGTCTGGAGCTTAGTTCAGCAGCAGTGAAGGCCCTGTCGCCCCCCAGGTCTGGAGCTTAGTTCAGCTGCAGTGAGAGCCCTGTGGCCCCCCAGGTCTGGAGCTTAGTTCAGCTGCAGTGAGAGCCCTGTGGCCCCCCAGGTCTGGAGCTTAGTTCAGCTGCAGTGAGAGCCCTGTCGCCCCCCAGGTCTGGAGCTTAGTTCAGCTGCAGTGAAGGCCCTGTGGCCCCCCAGGTCTGGAGCTTAGTTCAGCTGCAGTGAAGGCCCTGTGGCCCCCCAGGTCTGGAGCTTAGTTCAGCTGCAGTGAAGGCCCTGTGGCCCCCCAGGTCTGGAGCTTAGTTCAGCTGCAGCAAGAGCCCTGTGGCCCCCCAGGTCTGGAGCTTAGTTCAGCTGCAGTGAGAGCCCTGTGGCCCCCCAGGTCTGGAGCTTAGTTCAGCTGCAGTGAAGGCCCTGTCGCCCCCCAGGTCTGGAGCTTAGTTCAGCTGCAGCGAGAGCCCTGTGGCCCCCCAGGTCTGGAGCTTAGTTCAGCTGCAGTGAAGGCCCTGTCGCCCCCCAGGTCTGGAGCTTAGTTCAGCTGCAGCGAGAGCCCTGTCACCCCCCAGGTCTGGAGCTTAGTTCAGCTGCAGTGAAGGCCCTGTCGCCCCCCAGGTCTGGAGCTTAGTTCAGCTGCAGTGAGAGCCCTGTCGCCCCCCAGGTCTGGAGCTTAGTTCAGCTGCAGTGAGAGCCCTGTCGCCCCCCAGGTCTGGAGCTTAGTTCAGCTGGGTTGGAGGAGGTTAGCATCTGCTGACCAGGTTAACACTTTAATCGCCATGGGTTAAATTCATAATTTACCATCCCTCGCCAGCCCTATTTGTCTATGGAGAAGTTCCCCTTCTTTGCAGGGCTATAACTTTTTAAATTCTATTGCTAAATTGACATTACTATGGCCCATTCAAAGTCCTATATCTATTGTTCAGGGTGTAGCAACGTTATACTTTTTCATTCACATATTCATACTAAAATACGGTCTAAAGTATAAGTATGTTTTTATCGTTTTCTGCAGCTTTCTCCAGAACTTGATTTATAGCCCTAAATGCATTATATTGATGATTGTATACAGTTTGATAGCAATCGGCGCGAGATAAAAAATTTCAACTGCACGTACTTCTAGAAGTTACTACGTATGATCTGATGTTGACCGGATGGGCGGGGGGTCGTTTATAATTCCGTGGGCAACGTTATATCATTCATCTAGTGTGGGTGATATGGTCACCAGAGCAGTTAGTATCGAAGACATTAGAAAATAACGCTGAAACTCACTGTAGCTTCCTCTCGCCGTTGGGAGATGAGCGTGGAACAGAATTTTTTCTATTATGGGATGTAGAAATACCCGATCCATTTCCAGGTTGTATAATAGTATATACGTCCAAATCATGTTTATCGAGTTATTGGCAACGGATCGATATCCATTGTGTCGAGCTCGAGTCCCGGGACCTATAGCGAGTGATCGGACCAAATTGAAATGAGCACCAGCTTCCACTTCCCTGTTTCTTCCCTGGGCGATCCGTCGATCGGCCACCAGATGGCGCTCTTGAACCGTTAGAGAGTTGACAGGGGCTCACCAGTACATATAATGTCTCCGGGGGAGAAATATGATTTCGATCACAAATTTTTGAAATATTGATATCAAAGACGCTGTCCAGCGTCATCGGCAGAATAAGCATGGCAGGGAATGACGTGTTCCAGCGTCAACGGCGATTAAAGTGTTAATTTACTCATTTAGACAATTTTAACCGAAGCGACTTACAAATTGTGTCAGCAGCAGGGGTACACCTCTGGTGGCTAAGGGTATTTATTTGTCAAGTAGTGCCAAACTTCAGTGCTACACTCTGAGTGCATAGTAGTATAGACAGATATAGCATAGTAGGTCGTAATATAGACATAGTAGCATAGTACATAGTAGAGAGTAGCATAGTGCATAATAGTAAATGACAAAAAGAAGGTTATTTTTATTCAGATATTGATTGAAAAAGTGTGTGTCTAGTTAACGGTGTCCTGACTGTGGTGGGAGGGTTGTTCCACCACCGTCGAGCCAGGACAGAGAATAGCTGCTTCGCTTCAATGTCCCCCCGGAGCCTGAATATGAGTGGGTCTCAGGCGGCCAGAAGATGCAGAGCGTAGGGGGTGTGTAGAGCTTGAAGGTGTGTAGTTAGTTAGAGACCATTGACCGGAGGTAAGAGGGAGCCGTTCCCCTCGTTGCACGAAATGCCACGTCAAGAACCTTGAAGTGGATTTGATGTGGCGATAGGAAGCCAGTGCAGCTCTCTGAGAAGTGGGGTGTATCAGTAGCAGGGGGGTAAAAAGTACCCAGAAATTATACTTAAGTGAAAGTATGGGTGCCGTCTCAAAATCGTACTCAAGTAAAAGTCAGAGTATCTGGCTAAAAACACACTTGAGTAAAAGTCAAAAAGTTTCTACTTTTAAATGTACTTGAGTACTAGAAAGTAAAAGTAAAAAAAAAAAGATTCTGACTGTCTATTCTTCTGATAGCAGGTGTTTAATCAAAGATCCCCGCTCTCTAGTCTCGCACAAGGACCAATCAGCATGGGTATGGGCGGGTTAATTTTCCATTGATGGGGATTTGATTGGCTGTTTTTAAATAAAGTGCGGCCGCCGGATTAATAACGTTAACGTTAGTTCGGCCAGAGAAACAAATATACTAATTAAAATCGTTGGACCTGCGAGATTTGTACTTTGTACTTTGTACTTTGTAGGTCTGCATTTAAAATGTAAGGAGTAAAAAGTATGTTATTTTTCTCTGAAATGTAAAAGTACAAGTACCTAATAATACTAGAGTAAAGTACAAATCCCCCAAAACAGTACTTAAATATTGTAACGAAGTACAATTACTCAAGTGCCTTACACCCCTGCTCAGTAGCCTGTACTGTTGGCCAGTATGGCCTTGTGGTGTGGCTCTGTACCTCCCTGGGCCCTGGGCCCTCTGTACCTCCCTGTGGCCCTGGGCATTTATAGACACCAGAGAGAGTGGTACCAGAGATCAGAGCGGGTCGGAGCCGCTCCCCTCTGATCAGAAGACCAGTGTCCCTTTGATCATAGCTAATAGTAGAGGCCACTGACGGAGTGGAGGGTTCCTGTGGATATTCCCGTCCGTCTCGCAGACCACACACCCTGGAGCTCTGATTGACCACACTCACCCCAGCTCCACCCGATCCCCTCATCGAGCCCCACCCGATCCCCTCTTTAGCTCGAGCCCCACCCAAGCTCCCCTTTCTAATGGGTGCCAGTTGCGCCGTTTGGTGTGGAGGCCTGCGGAGTCCAAGGCCAGAGAGATCGCACATGGAGCGGGCATGTTGCTGATGTTGGAACAACTCGTTGCAAAATCACTTTCAACCTCGCAGCCTCCTGAATGTACTGAGATGACGGAGTACGTTAAAAAAGGTGGACCGCTACCCGAGAAGCATGCAATGTTTATCTCATCACGGTCTATTTAGAATTCAGAGCCTTCATTTCTATTCTTTACCCAGTCATCAAGATTGTGTCGTTTATAAATGGTTCGGTTACAGCGTGGAAAGAGACATTTTGACAGAGGCCTATTTTTATTGGCTGTGTGAGATTTGCTCTACTTATGATGCGGAAAATATAACTTTTTGAACCCCAGCAGTTTGTTGAGCAGACATTATTATTAAAACTCTTTGCACACATTTCCTCAGAAGTAGTACTCACCAGGGGTGTAAAAGGTACCCAGAAATTATACTTAACCTGTTAAGCCCGGAGCCCTATTTTCTTAAAATCCGCCTACAAATACATACCTAAGTAAATGGAAGATTGCTCCACTTCTACAAGGTCCATTTGCATGTTCTATGGATCTCATGGAATGTATTCCCAGTGTTAGAAATATTGTGTCTATTACTAGGCTTGAGTAAATTGTGATGAAACAAAGGAGAATATAAATTATTATTATTCTTTGCATATTTGACAGTGAATAACACCATGCTAAAAAATGACCAGACATGAAAAACTGCCACTGAGCTCATTCAGCACCTTCTTGAGATCATGTGTACAAAAGATCTAAGCAAATGAACAAAGGGAAGATGATTAAGTGTACCTTTGTGATCTAGGACAGACAGAGAAACAGGTCGACAGCGCCTCCAGTGACTGTTCCCCGGGACCCCCCGGTGCCAGCCCGGAGCCGGGCCAGAGGGCCTCCAGTGACTGTTCCCCGGGACCCCCCGGTGCCAGCCGGGAGCCGGGCCAGAGGGCCTCCAGTGACTGTTCCCCGGGACCCCCCGGTGCCAGCCGGGAGCCGGGCCAGAGGGCCTCCAGTGACTGTTCCCCGGGACCCCCCGGTGCCAGCCCGGAGCCGGGCCAGAGGGCCTCCAGTGACTGTTCCCCGGGACCCCCCGGTGCCAGCCCGGAGCCGGGCCAGAGGGCCGTGGGCTCGCCGGAATACCTGAAGAACAACCGGAGCATCCGGAAGCTGTGGGGAAAGTGTGTAAAGAAAGAATAACGTTTGTTATCCTATATGAAACTTATGTTTTGCATATTACTGAACTGTTGTAAGCGAAATCAGCACAGTTTGTCCTCCTCCCTTCAGACTCCGCAGGACGCAGTCCGGGGGGCTGCAGGGGGCGGAGCCGGACGCCGGCCCGTTCAAGAGAGGGGGACTGCGGGCCACAGCTGGGCCGAGGCTGACCCGCACGCCGGAGACCGGGAGCGCTGTGCGGTGAGGCTAGGTCTCTGTATGACTGTCTGGGAGCGCTGTACAGTAAGGCTATATGTCTCTGTATGACTGTGTTAAAGCTGTACAGTGAGGCTATAGGTCTCTGTATGACTGTGTTAAAGCTGTACAGTGAGGCTATAGGTCTCTGTATGACTGTGTTAAAGCTGTACAGTAAGGCTATAGGTCTCTGTATGACTGTGTTAAAGCTGTACAGTGAGGCTATATGTCTCTGTATGACTGTGTTAAAGCTGTACAGTGAGGCTATAGGTCTCTGTATGACTGTCTGGGAGCGCTGTACAGTAAGGCTATATGTCTCTGTATGACTGTGTTAAAGCTGTACAGTAAGGCTATAGGTCTCTGTATGACTGTGTTAAAGCTGTACAGTGAGGCTATATGTCTCTGTATGACTGTGTTAAAGCTGTACAGTAAGGCTATATGTCTCTGTATGACTGTGTTAAAGCTGTACAGTGAGGCTATATGTCTCTGTATGACAGTGTTAAAGCTGTACAGTAAGGCTATAGGTCTCTGTATGACTGTGTTAAAGCTGTACAGTGAGGCTATAGGTCTCTGTATGACTGTGTTAAAGCTGTACAGTGAGGCTATAGGTCTCTGTATGACAGTGTTAAAGCTGTACAGTGAGGCTATAGGTCTCTGTATGACTGTGTTAAAGCTGTACAGTGAGGCTATAGGTCTCTGTATGACTGTGTTAAAGCTGTACAGTGAGGCTATAGGTCTCTGTATGACAGTGTTAAAGCTGTACAGTGAGGCTATAGGTCTCTGTATGACTGTCTGGGAGCGCTGTACAGTGAGGCTATAGGTCTCTGTATGACAGTGTTAAAGCTGTACAGTGAGGCTATAGGTCTCTGTATGACTGTGTTAAAGCTGTACAGTGAGGCTATATGTCTCTGTATGACTGTGTTAAAGCTGTACAGTGAGGCTATAGGTCTCTGTATGACTGTGTTAAAGCTGTACAGTAAGACTATAGGTCTCTGTATGACAGTGTTAAAGCTGTACAGTGAGGCTATAGGTCTCTGTATGACTGTGTTAAAGCTGTACAGTAAGGCTATAGGTCTCTGTATGACTGTGTTAAAGCTGTACAGTAAGACTATAGGTCTCTGTATGACTGTGTTAAAGCTGTACAGTGAGGCTATAGGTCTCTGTATGACTGTGTTAAAGCTGTACAGTGAGGCTATAGGTCTCTGTATGACTGTGTTAAAGCTGTACAGTGAGGCTATAGGTCTCTGTATGACTGTGTTAAAGCTGTACAGTAAGACTATATGTCTCTGTATGACTGTGTTAAAGCTGTACAGTAAGACTATAGGTCTCTGTATGACTGTGTTAAAGCTGTACAGTAAGACTATAGGTCTCTGTATGACTGTGTTAAAGCTGTACAGTGAGGCTATAGGTCTCTGTATGACAGTGTTAAAGCTGTACAGTGAGGCTATAGGTCTCTGTATGACTGTGTTAAAGCTGTACAGTGAGGCTATAGGTCTCTGTATGACTGTGTTAAAGCTGTACAGTAAGGCTATAGGTCTCTGTATGACTGTGTTAAAGCTGTACAGTGAGGCTATAGGTCTCTGTATGACTGTGTTAAAGCTGTACAGTGAGGCTATAGGTCTCTGTATGACTGTGTTAAAGCTGTACAGTGAGGCTATATGTCTCTGTATGACTGTGTTAAAGCTGTACAGTGAGGCTATAGGTCTCTGTATGACTGTGTTAAAGCTGTACAGTGAGGCTATAGGTCTCTGTATGACTGTGTTAAAGCTGTACAGTGAGGCTATAGGTCTCTGTATGACTGTGTTAAAGCTGTACAGTGAGGCTATATGTATCTGTATGACTGTGTTAAAGCTGTACAGTAAGACTATAGGTCTCTGTATGACTGTGTTAAAGCTGTACAGTAAGACTATAGGTCTCTGTATGACTGTGTTAAAGCTGTACAGTAAGACTATAGGTCTCTGTATGACTGTGTTAAAGCTGTACAGTAATACTATAGGTCTCTGTATGACTGTGTTAAAGCTGTACAGTAAGACTATATGTCTCTGTATGACTGTGTTAAAGCTGTACAGTAAGACTATAGGTCTCTGTATGACTGACTCCTGTTTAGATTGTTATGATAAAGCTAATGCTATCATACCACCACTATTACTATCACTGCTACTACAGTACTACTACTACTACTACTACTACTACTACTACTACTACTACTACTACTACTACTACTACTACTACTACTACTACTACTACTACTACTACTACTACTACAGGGCCGCCTGGGAGAAATGCGAGGCCCTGTGCGAGATTTAAACGCGAGCCCCCCCCCCCCCCCCCCCCCCCCCCCCCTGCGCTGCCCGAGGCTGGGCATGATACAGTCAACATATAGCAAGAGAGAGAGCGAGAGAGAGCGACCGTTCTACAGTCAATATACAGTGTTATCGCTGCACAGTTGTGTGTGTTAGAAAGAGAGATAGAGAGAGAGCATGTCTGTTTGTGTGTGTGTGTTAGAGAGAGAGCATGTATATGTGTGTTAGAAAGAGAGAGAAATATATATAGAGAGAGCATGTCATTTTGTGTGTTAGAGAGAGATATAGAGCATGTCTGTGTGTGTTAGAGAGAGAGAGAGAGAGAGAGAGAGCATGTGTGTTTGTGTGTTAGAGAGAGAGAGAGCATGTCTGTGTGTGTGGGTGTGTTAGAGAGAGAGCATGTATGAGAGAGATAAGCAAAGATGAGCCCCTAAAGGATATTCAACTTTTAATGGAAGAACAAAACAGAAGGAAAATATAACTTCACAAAGGCAACATGAATATACATAGATCCAAAAGGACAAAGATCAACACTTAAATCCAAAGAGAAGAGGGTTTATACCAGAGAAAACAAAGTAGCAAGGAGCCAATGGCCGACATCAGCTAAATAGGCTAACTGCAAATAGAGTAGCCAGGTACTGACACCAGGCCACACACAGCTTTGGCCAACGCTACCCAAGCTACACAAACGACCAAGACAATTCACACACAGCACATGTCGTATCTCCAAATGTTGTGAAGTAACATATGTTTTGCCTGGAAAAAAACATTGTTATTAACAAAACATTTGGGAGGGGAAGGAAGGAAGAGTGGGGTAATGTCCAATGGACATCTTACCTGCACAAAAGGAACGCAGGGCGAAAGGCCACAACACAGGTCTCCACGTTGACGAAAGGCCTCTCGCTGGCGGGACAAAAAGAAGCTATGGCCGGAGCCTTGTCATGGTGCAGGCCAGACTACATCTTCTGTCAAAGATGATGTCGTAGTCAGAGTGCCAGGGCCTTCTATTCTCACGGCTAATGTCAATGGTCGTAGCACAAGCTAACAGCTAACTCTAGGCTAACTGATAGCATCAAGCTAACGTTGCCAGCCAAGTGAAAACGAGCAGCTAACGTCGTAGCTAAACAGCTAACTGGCTAACAGTTAGCTCAACCCGGCTATCGCTAACCACTAGCTAACGCAGAAGCAAGCTATGCGGCTACCACTGAAAAACTGTACAACGTGAGAAAAGCAATACAGGCCAACACTTCAGACAGCTGCTGTGTTTTCCTCTTCTCATACGAAGAGAGAAGGGAAAAAGAAGGCAATACACGTCCCACTACAGAGTGGTGTTTACCATAGTGGTGCCGGCAACAAGTCCCTCGCGGACTATAGCCGACTTGAGCATGGAGATATTCTCATAATGAAACACCAAGCTCACCTCCCTCACACCAGGTGCTGACACCAGGCCACACACTGTTAGCTACTACAACAGCTAGCCGTCCCGTTTGGCTCCCGAGAGAGAGAGAGAGAGATATCCACGGCGGGAATAGAATAGAGTCCATTAAAAACTCACCAAACGTCCAAGAGGATGGAGACAACCACGTGGAGTTGACGAAGTTCATCTGCCGAACGACCGTCCTCTTCATCTTGGCATAACAATGCTGCACGCGCTCTCTCTAGGTTAGCTAACGCTAGTTAGCCTTTAGCTAAGCTAGCTACTAGCCGACATCATCATGTCTATCCCGACTGAACCACACGTTAGCACTCAATATTATAACGTAGCTAAAGCTAACTAGCTGTGCCTGGCTTTAGCCGGGATGGCTAGCCTGACTGAACTGTCTAACATGCAACAACTTTCATCTTCAGTCCATCTGCCGAACAATGTCCTCTTCATCTTGGCTGGCATAACCTCCAATGCTGCACGCGCAAAATAGTCAGACGCTACCTTACCTGTAACCCCTCCCCTCATTGAAACCAATTCTGCTGCAGAGCCTCAGAGCTGCCTCCAATAGTGTATCTGCAGAGCCGCAGAGCCAGGAACAAGTCAGACACATTCTACAAACGTGTCTAATGTGAAATATATAAGCATATAAGCAAAACTAGATTTTACGTCTGTGATGAAAAAGGGCCTCGCGGGAAGGGGGGCCTTGCAAAAAAAAAAAAATTTAATAAAAAATTATAATAAAAGAAATAATAAATAATTTTTTTTTTTTTTTTTTTTTTTTTTTTTTTGCGAGGCTCTCCTTCCCGCGAGGCCCTGTGCGACCGCACTGCTCGCACACCCCCTGAGGCGGCCCTGACTACTACTACTACTACTACTACTACTACTACTATGAAAGACCCACCACCCCAATAACAGCCTGTTCCAGCTGCTGAGGTCAGGCAGACGCCTGCGAACTCCAGCTACTAGGACGGAGAGGCTTAGGCTAAGCTTCTTCCCCCAGGCCATCAGAGCCTTGAACAATGAACATTGAGAGACACAGAAACTGAACTATCCACACACAAGCACATACACGACACGCACGCTGAGCACGCTCACACACTAGCAGCCACTTTAACACTCATGCCGCACACACGCACACTTATGGCCAGAGGAAAGGCCACTTAAAGTAGTATAGCATCAGGAACAGTGTATTGCACTACTAAAGCTACCGAGCATGTCCTATATGCTCTGTAAATACTAATGTACAGATACCGAGATGGCACACCATGTACCTGTTTATTGCACTGTTTTATTGGATTCTATTAATATGTTGTACCACTGTATTTTATTGGATTCTATTATATGTTGTACCACTGTATTGCACATCGTCGCGGGCAAGACCAGCCGCATTTCATTGTATACCTGTATGCCGTGACAATTAAAACTCTTGACTTGACTTGACTTGACTACTAAAACCGGTCTTATTTGACATGCCCTGAGTGGGAGTCGAACCCCGGTTTCCCGCACCGCGGGCGACATCGCAGACCACTATACCAAGAGGTGAATTCACACTTCTAAGTAATGGGTCTGGATGCCTTTTAAGGGGAGTGAGTTTACTTGCAGTACCGCAAGGTGCCACAGTCACTTCGCAACACATGAAGTCCATCGTGACTCTGGATATACTCACGGACCTCTGTTACACTACTACTGCTACTACTACTACTGCTGCTACTACTACTACTACTACTACTACTACTACTACTACTACTACTACTACTACTACTGCTACTGCTACTACTACTACTACTACTACTAATACTACTACTACTACTACTACTACTACTACTACTACTACTACTACTACTGCTACTGCTACTACTACTACTACTACTACTAATACTACTACTACTACTACTACTACTACTACTACTACTACTACTACTACTACTACTAATACTACTACTACTACTACTACTACTACTACTACTACTACTACTACTACTACTACTACTACTACTACTACTACTACTACTACTACTACTACTAATACTACTACTGCTGCTGCTGCTGCTGCTACTTCTACTACTACTACTACTACTACTACTACTACTACTACTACTACTACTACTACTACTACTACTACTACTACTACTAATACTACTACTGCTGCTGCTGCTGCTGCTGCTGCTGCTGCTGCTGCTGCTGCTACTACTACTACTACTACTACTACTACTACTACTACTACTACTACTACTACTACTACTACTACTACTACTGCTACTGCTACTGCTACTGCTGCTACTACTATGTAGCACTTGTGTCACTAACAGTAACAGCTGTTCGCCACGGGCACAGTTCTAGGTTCGAATGAGGAGAGGAGTAATATACACAATTAAGGGAATAGCAGACCAGAGACAAAGTTATAACAGTGACCGGTATTTTATTCTCAAGCGAGCTGGCTAGACAGTTACAATACATACAATGAGGTAGAGTGAAGTATCCTTTTTTAGGTTCTTTCATTAACCACTCCTTCTTTCGGGATGGATAGTTCGATATCAAGTCCTAGGTTGATTGGATCAACACATTAGGTTTGGTTCAGACGTCTCTGAGGTTATCTCTAGCTAAAAGCTAGGTTCAAGGTTGGATATTGGATGTATCCTTTTATCATCAGTCAACTCTATATCAGTGTATCATTAGTAAACACTATATCAGTTTATCAATAGGTAAATGTTTAACATATTAATTTAAACCTTTAAGTGTGCAGGGAATGTAAATACCTTATTAGGTGAAATGCTTCTTTAAACTCTTCCTTTGAAGGTTTAAACAAACAAAGTACCAATAGAAATATTCCAGGTTATACAAATGCAAATACCTTATTAGGTGAATTTACCCTTTAAACCATCTTTCTTTACAGGAGAACCATCAGTGATTCAACTATAATCAATATGTCATCAATGGGATTCAAGTATCTTATTGGGTACATTGACCCTTTAATTCTCCCTTCTTATAGGAGAATATCAGTACCCATATATAAAATACAATATCAAAATAACAAAAGGTGAACGGGTTGAAGCCCTTGGAAGTCCTTGTATTCTCGTTCAATCAGTTTGTGTATCAGAAAAGGATATAGGTCAGTTCAAACCTTGGAAGTTCTTATGATTCAAGTTCAACCAGTTCAACCCTACCGGACTGTTGAAGTAACAGGAGTTGAGCAACAGGGGTATTCACATCAGGCTGGCATTAGCCTTGAGCTATATCAGAGGTTCAGTGGGTTGGCTCGCCATCTTGTATCGATCCGGCACACCGCCTCGTCCCGCGTGGGCACACGTGGTGAATGGTGGTCTGGAACTGCTCCCAGGATGGAACAGGGTGCTGGAAAAACCTGGCCTGCGTCAAGCAGGCATTCAGAAAAGAAAAGCTATTTACCATCTTTTATCGCTTCATCATCTTTTCATTGCTTTCAGAATGAATAATTAATCAGGCTACTTTTAGCTATGCCAAGCTAACGTAGGCTAGCTTGTCATGGCACATGGGTATATCATATGTCCCATGCTAATTTAGGCTGAAGTGCGCTAGCATATGGAACGTCCCCACGTTCATATTAAACTCTCAAAAACATTCAAAATGTATATAGACATTGTTCCTATCGTACAGCATATCAATACAATTATAAGTACTTCTGAAATGGTTTCTTTCTAGTTTTCATTGAACCAAATTGGGCTTGGAGCTTCGCTAGCATGACTCAGAATGAAGCTACGTTAATTAGCTTGTAGCATAGAGCTAACCGTTATGCACATTCGACAAATGAACAGCACAATATTGATGAAACTCACCAAAACCGCAGGCTGCTTTAACTGCAACACTTCTTCGGTTTTGCAACTGGGGGAATCTTTTATAGCTGTTTGATAACATTATCACGAGAGCAGGTGTGATCTGACTACTGTGTCTGTTGTGTTATGCTGCCAGTGACCTGAACAGCCCATTCAGCCAGTGGACCCGAGAGCACGTGTGCGGCTGGCTGGAGGACTACGGGCTGGGCCAGTACGTCAACCTCACCAGACAGTGGGCGGACAGCGGACAGACCCTGCTCTCCGCCACCCCGCAGGACTTCGAGAAGGTCAGATAGTGGACCGGGAGGATTGTAAAACACGACACGATCATTTTTCGATTTCAATAAAATTTCACTTCATAATACTTTTCCATCGCTAACCGACCCACACATCGTTATTACTGTGTGATATGAAACACGTCATTATTACTGTGTGATATGAAACACGTCATTATTACTGTGTGATATGAATGTGATATGAATGCTTGGTTGCTCTCAGGAGATGGGCATGAAGCACCCGCTGCACAGGAAGAAGCTGCAGTTAGCCCTGAAGGCCTTCAGCACCAAGGCCACAGAGAAGTCTGCCGAGCTGGACCACATCTGGGTCACGCGTACGTCTGTCTTTCATCACGCGGTGTTCGCCCCCCACTGCTTCGCCAGCCCGTATGACTTGCAGGACCACAACTATAACCGGCACTTTAAATGTAACGTTGTAATATTATTTGGCTCCTCCAGGCTGGTTGGATGACATCGGCTTGCCTCAGTATAAAGACCAGTTCCACGAGTCCAGAGTGGACGGTCGGATGATACAGTATCTCACCGTGGTAAGACCTGACATTAACACTCTGACCGGCGATGTTTGTTATTGCAGTGTAGACCTACAGTACAAATGTGCTTCTCATTTTCAACCTGCCACAGCGATCAAGATTCAAGATTCAAGATTCAAGATTATTTATTGTCATGTGCGTTCAGTTAAACAGACAAAACCCAGACCACCCTTCACACAAAGTCACACATATCACACAATACTTAACTAAAATGAATGCTCAAAATAAGGAGATCTTTAAAACAATGATAGAAGATATACAAGGCACAAGTGAGTAACATTAACATTATTGCATGTTCCGTTCACAGTGTAAGATCCAGTAGTGTTTACAAATATAAATACATAGGAGGTGACAGTGGGTCACAGCAGCAGTTTAATGTGTTCACAGCTCACCACTGCCCTCTGGTTGATGTCACTAGGATTATCCACAATTATCCACTTGCACAACCTGAAAGTAGGCACTTCCGGCTGACTTCCGGTTGCCAATGGTACTTCCTGTCCCATCCAAATACATTGGTTTTAGCTACTTTTATCCCCTTATTTAAACAACTTTGTCGTCACAGAGAGGCAATGAAACGTTTGTATTATTATAGTATAGAATGTATTTAATAAGCAAACGTTTGTCAGCAGGGTTTTTGGGCTGTATTTCATGTAAAAACGTTTACTGTTAGTTTCTGTTGTATATTCACAACATGAATATCCATTAATTACAGCACAGTAGTGAGGTTGTTAACTAGAGGAAGGGAAAGATCACAGTGTGATAGAAAACATGGTCCTCATCTGAGCTCCCAAATTTAGCCAGTAGAGAATAAGTGTGTACAGCCAGACAACCAAAAGCTATGGTCCAATATTCATTTAATTGCAGCGTGGGCCGAGATTGGAATAATGCATTGGTTACACACAGGACACTTCAAAACATAATACATGATTGTACAAAAGGATTTGATGCAGGAAAATCATAATAGCCCTCGTTGGCTTTTTACATCAAAAGACAGTATTGTACATACATTTTAGTCATGTTATGTTAATGAAATAAGACCATAGTACTCTCTGTCACCACATGATAAACCTGGGCCTAAGATAGGCATCTTATCACATTATTCCATATACAGTTTACTCACATAGGGACAAAGTAGAAACCATGGTCGGTGGTGGGTGATGGAGGACGCAGACTCAGACCCCCTGTGTAACGGTGTGTGGCGGGTGTCCTGAGCTGGCCTGGCCTTCCTCACCAAAACCCACTGTTTTATACTTATAGATTTCATGACCTCACTTTTCTTAACCTAGTTCCACCAATCACCAGTATCTAAACACAGGCAGTCCTCATTTGGTGTCTCCTGGTCGTATGTGTCTGTAACAGCCATGGGTAGCCCCCTCCTTTTTGGCCAGAGGGGGGGTTTGGACTGTGGCCTCCTTTGAATGAATCACTCATGTTAACATTCCTTCTATTTGGTTCTTCTGTAAGTTACTTTTCTAATAGGTTACTATACTCTTGTTTTATTATTCCAACATTGTTTTTCATTTCTAAACTAATATAATGCAATTATGTTTCCTGTGACCTCTAATCTTGGTTAGACAACTGTCTTTACTGCTGTAGTCACCGTTTTTCTGTGGTGTGTGACTGAGTAAACAATGTCGTCATGAGAGGTGTCGCCTGGTGATTTTCAACATGATGAGGTCTGGTGTCTTCTGCCTTAATAGTGTTTGTGTTGATATAATATTAACCCAGTATATTCAGTGCGTCTTAGGTTAATACTATTCAGTCCACAAGAGCCAGCACCAAATCCCATCTACCAAACTGACACTTTGTATTATTCTATGAAAGGAACCAGCTTTGGCATTCCTAAAATGGTAATCTATTATTGTCACATGTCTAGAAGGTGTTTGGTTCTTGGGGGATTGGAATGGCTCTTGTACAACTGTGTAAACAACTCTATGGGCTTGGCCTGCAGGTTTTCTCCAAAATGTGCTCTGAGAGTCTATGTAATGCCTCACTACAGATATTTTCTGTTTTCAGGGTTATTCTAACAATTTGATTATGAAATTATGAAATTATGAAGTCAAGGTTACCACAGCTCCTCCCTTTGACATTTTACTAATGTCATATTACAATTATCTTGACTTAATTTCTATACATACTAGCCATACAATTTAACATAATAACAAAAATCATAAAAATTTGAATTTTTCTCAATTTTTCTTCTCAATTTTTTCCATTCTTCTTTGGTCCATCTCATAAATTTTTGCCTTCTTGTCTTCTTCTTTTCTTAGTTCCCGCATTTCCCCTGACTATGGCCCCTCCCGGGAGTCCTGGTGACCCATTCATCCAGATCCCTATTTAACCTATTCTGCCTTAAATGAAACAGTGTTTACCACTGTCTCATCAGGTCTCGTTCTTCTGGGCACGTTGAATATGCTAAAAACAATTAAAACAATTTAATCTAAACATTTATACATTTAAAGTCTAATCAATCACAATTTTTTTTTTTTTTTTTAATTACAGTATCCGTTTTCATGATCTGAGGGGAGACAAGATCCATTAGTATCACAATATTTTCATTTTACATTCATTCTCTGAAATAATCTCTTCTTCCTGCTAATTTTTTCTTTAAGATAGTACAATCACGTCTGCACATTTAATTAATTGCTTCCCACCTATCCTCCCCCCTTTTATGACACACAACGGTCATAAACTTGTCACTTCTTGTTCCCTCAGCTCAGTTTTGGCAGAGGAAAGCAGAATTTCAACGAAAATTTTCTTTTATCCATTCTCCTCACCCTGGCCATCTCCTTACTTATGTGAATGCATCTATACCTGACCCTGCGTTGTGTAATTTATCCGCCCCTTGCCTGCGCATTTTACCAAATCAATGTGCACAAGACAAAGCCCATCAGTATCTATACAGTCTCGTCCCTGTCCCCGCAGTCCAACCACAACTCCCCAGAGAACCTTGTTTACACACTGTCAGCTCAGTCTCCAGACTGGCCCCGCCCCCCCCAGGCCAGGTCATCCCAGGTCCAGCCATTGATTACCTCATGACAACCCGTCGTCAGATGATTATAGCATGGAAGTTCCTCCAAACCACATCTGTTCAGTTTTTACAACCTGGCCCCACCCGCATGGGGTTCGTACAGGCAGGGGTCTCTGTGTACAAGAATTCTCTCACCAACTTCGGACTGCAGAGTAACAGGGAAAAATGAAATCCTACGTCACCGCTTCTAATGAAATGTATTCATGTCTCTCCCAGCGTTGCTCTGCCTTTCCCCTCCCTTTTCTGAGCTGTTGAAGACACAAGCACAGAGCAAATCTTTTTACACAATATGTCAACTCAATAAGGGAAGCCATCAATTCCATATGCAAATCGTGGTGGCACTACTTAACTGTCATTGATTTGATCCAATGCATCTCCTCTCCCGGCAGTCCTCTCCCCAGATCATTAACAAACATTTGGGAAGAAAAAGAGAAAAAAAATCAAACAATTAACCAAATATTCAAATATAACACATCCTCCGACCACATGCCTTGCAATTCCTACATGTGAGACTATCAACCACATGCCTTGCAATTTTTACATGTGAGACTATCATCCATACCTAAAACAGCAAATCAATGAAATAAAATAAAAACCAGGTTTTCCAAAACCATCCATTTTATCCTCTATCATCTATCATCAATTCTCACACACACCCTCAATTGGAACAGCATCCTGTCCCTGAGACTCGACACCTCTTAAGTCAGCACAATCACCCCTACTGGTTCCTATTCAAACACCTTTCAGTCCACACAACTACAGATCAAAACACTTAGAAAATAAATTTAAAAATGTACATTCACGCTCACTCATACATACAAAAATCAAATTTAAATTAATATGACATAAAATAAACACTTTCATCCAATTCCTCATTGTCACAACCCATTCAATCCCGAACATCAGAGTTCTTAGAAAAGAAATAAAATCCAAAACCAACATCCTCTCTTATTCTCAGCCACACAGATCATTTCAACCTCATCCTTCATACTATAAACATATACTTTCACCACACTCGTTAATCATTTCACATTCTTGACAAACAAAGGTTAGTTTGCTTCTCCCTCTTAACTTTTCTTCCATCAGGCTACACTCATTATCAGGCTAATACCATCTCTTCTCTATCCCTGCACTCAAAAAGGTCTAGCAGAACCTCTTTTTCAACCTGTAGACACCCCAGCCTGCTAGAACTGGTTATCTCCAGGTTATTCCTTCAATCAAACAGGCCGCCCTAATCAAATGTAAATAACCTCATCTGATTTGGCTCCTATTCAACAGTCTCCTACCCTCTTTTCTTAAATTAGCCGCTTCCTGTCTCAACCTCTCCCCCGTTGTATAAATAACTGTCATCACTTTACAACTGTCTTCTGCATCTTCACCTCTAACCTCTACTTCCCCTGCATCTAACTGCCTAGCACCATTCCGTCTCCCTGTTTGCAGCTGTACAACTGTACACTCCTATCTTCACCTCTGTGACCTCTCTCCTGTTGCGTCCAGTCTCACTCCCTGCTTGGCCCCCCTCGGGCCGTTTACTGCTTAGTAAAGATAGCCCGGGTCACTCTTTATGAGTTCCCGTGACCTAAAATAAATCTCTTTACCACCCATCGACCCTCCTGAAATTCAACAAAAGGTTAGTCATTACACACACAAATCATTTATAATAACTGCTAAAACACAATCTTACATCAAAACAGCTATCAATATAGATATAACATTCTAACAGCATTTCAACTTAACATCAATGTATATCCTATACAAGCATTTTCATTTTATCAAGCTATATTCTAAACTCCAGTCAAACACAACATCATTATTCTAAGCTCACAATTGTACATGTCACACAGATTAAAACAATTACTTTTTTAACACATCATTTAAGTAATAAAATTACAACCTAACTACCCCCCTTTGTAAGGGCATACCCTTGTGTAAAACAACCTTGCTTCCCCCACAGACTTAATGTATATATTTTGTTCCCACTTTTAAATGATACATTTACCCAGAGTAGTTAAATTGTGTGTCTAACTTGGTCACAGGCAAACGAAATCATTCCCTTAATATAGACTCACTGCAATGTTTTGCAGTATAAACCCCAAATTGATTTCCTCCCCTAACGACTATCTCCCATAATCTACAACATCACACATGTACACACTTGTTTTGTGCAGTGCACACAGTATTTCCCTTCTCAATAAATAGCCACTGATAAGGTTAGTTTTGTGAAATTTTAACCTATTACCGGCAACGTCCATCAACTCATCTCATAAAACATTATAGTGGTTGGTTCTCCTTCTTCCTCCTACCATACACACGTGACAAACCGATCCTACTGCATTCTACTTTGTAGAACATTTTTCCCATTTCAATTATTTCTCCCAAACTACCGTTTATCTGTGTATTATGTATGCAATAAAAGTTATGATGTATTTAAAACGGGTGAACAATTCCATGTTTTCCACTGTACTATTTTTAATCTTTTACTCTCATTCCCCCCTGGTTAAAAATATACCCCTATGTATCAAAGACAACAACACAACCTACTACACTCCGACAACGTCCACAACCTATCCTCAACTTCCTCCCTTAAACCAACCACTGATAAGTCACCCATCTCTACCCCGCGTACACAAATACAATGCACAATATACAAATATAACCATAATACATAATATAGAATATCCTCTCACCCGTTATTCCTGTCCCCTGAGCGAATTATGAATTACGAACGCATTGATCCACGTTGTATCGCGCATGCGCAGTGGCCAACGTTGCTCCCCGGACGATGTATTCCGGCAAAGCATAACTACACACTGCCACGACATTCACAACATGCCACGTTCTCTACCCCTCCCCAAACATCATTCTCAAAACTCGAAACGTAACATATGTCGCTTGCAAACGCCACACAACAACAGCACGCAAGCTAACTAGCTTAGCCAGCCCCCATGCGAGGTTCAAGGCCCTCACGGGAGCCGTGCCTTTCAAGATCCATTCATCCACGCAATTCGCTCAGTACCAATCAAAGCATAAACAACTCACACAAGCCTAAAATAACCAACTCCAAAAGAACAAACTAACGTAAAAGAATTTAAAAACATCCTCATATATCAACGCTGTTACACAGATCAACATTAATCATTCCTCCTACCCGTCTCTCCGCCTGGTCGCACGCGCCGTGAACGCTACACACTCTCCATTCAACACCATGACGTCATCCTCATGCGACTTCTTTCATTCACCATGACTAACCATGACGTCATCATCCTGCGACTTCTGTCATTCACGTTACTCTTGTACACAATTTCTATCGCATCATATACAACCACTAAAACGACCCCAATCACTGCAACAAACGCATCGACTCGCCTTCTAACAACAATTTCTCTCACAGCGTTTCGCAAATGTCTTCACAACGGCGCTCTAACATCTCTAGAATACCGCATCCTCTCCGCCAAGCTAAACCAGTTAGCTCCAACCTCCAATACGATTTGCTCCAGACTAGTATCGATCCGATCCACGTCAAAACGTAACAACCTTCGTCAAGCTTGCTACTGATCACATACAATTTACACAAATACACAAATACAAACAAACCGAGACATCGATTACATGGCGCAACGCTATTAACCTTGGATTCTTGTGTAAGCCGACTTCTCATCTAAAAATTGATCACTGAACCTACACTACACTACATTCTTTCCTTAAATATTTTACCTAAACTAAACCCTTGCTTCGTACACTGTCCCTTACTTTGGCCGCTCTCGCACGTCGCCTCCTAACTAGATTCCTCATCACTCTATTCTCTTCGCGGAACCAGGATTTCCTGCACTACACCACGGCTCTCAGTCCCCTACACTACACTCCGTTCTCTGTTCTCTTCGTGGAACCAGGCTGCCCTGTACTACCCCGGTTCTCCCATTAAACTCTCTATTCTCTTTTCTCTTCGTGGAACCCGGCTACCCCCGTACTACCACGGTTTTCTCATTAAACTCCTTACCTTACCCTCTACCGAACCACCCCGTCACGCACAGTCCCACTTCCCGCTATCTGTGACTAATCTCCGTTCTACTGCTCCTACGCCGGTCCCCTCAAATATGACTAATAACTCTCCGTCGGCTGCCGCTCTTATATAATCAAAAAAAATTCGCATTCACTGTAATACAACTCAAAATAAGCAGGTTCAGTTTTGGACATCCTAATCTAACATCACCACCAGTCCTGTAAGCAAACAATACACATATCCAAAAGCTATGGTCCAATATTCATTTAATTGCAGCGTGGGCCGAGATTGGAATAATGCATTGGTTACACACAGGACACTTCAAAACATAATACATGATTGTACAAAAGGATTTGATGCAGGAAAATCATAATAGCCCTCGTTGGCTTTTTACATCAAAAGACAGTATTGTACATACATTTTAGTCATGTTATGTTAATGAAATAAGACCATAGTACTCTCTGTCACCACATGATAAACCTGGGCCTAAGATAGGCATCTTATCACATTATTCCATATACAGTTTACTCACATAGGGACAAAGTAGAAACCATGGTCGGTGGTGGGTGATGGAGGACGCAGACTCAGACCCCCTGTGTAACGGTGTGTGGCGGGTGTCCTGAGCTGGCCTGGCCTTCCTCACCAAAACCCACTGTTTTATACTTATAGATTTCATGACCTCACTTTTCTTAACCTAGTTCCACCAATCACCAGTATCTAAACACAGGCAGTCCTCATTTGGTGTCTCCTGGTCGTATGTGTCTGTAACAGCCATGGGTAGCCCCCTCCTTTTTGGCCAGAGGGGGGGTTTGGACTGTGGCCTCCTTTGAATGAATCACTCATGTTAACATTCCTTCTATTTGGTTCTTCTGTAAGTTACTTTTCTAATAGGTTACTATACTCTTGTTTTATTATTCCAACATTGTTTTTCATTTCTAAACTAATATAATGCAATTATGTTTCCTGTGACCTCTAATCTTGGTTAGACAACTGTCTTTACTGCTGTAGTCACCGTTTTTCTGTGGTGTGTGACTGAGTAAACAATGTCGTCATGAGAGGTGTCGCCTGGTGATTTTCAACATGATGAGGTCTGGTGTCTTCTGCCTTAATAGTGTTTGTGTTGATATAATATTAACCCAGTATATTCAGTGCGTCTTAGGTTAATACTATTCAGTCCACAAGAGCCAGCACCAAATCCCATCTACCAAACTGACACTTTGTATTATTCTATGAAAGGAACCAGCTTTGGCATTCCTAAAATGGTAATCTATTATTGTCACATGTCTAGAAGGTGTTTGGTTCTTGGGGGATTGGAATGGCTCTTGTACAACTGTGTAAACAACTCTATGGGCTTGGCCTGCAGGTTTTCTCCAAAATGTGCTCTGAGAGTCTATGTAATGCCTCACTACAGATATTTTCTGTTTTCAGGGTTATTCTAACAATTTGATTATGAAATTATGAAATTATGAAGTCAAGGTTACCACATTTCCTTGCTCAGCCAGCATTAGCCTTCATTAGCTAACAGAAGCTAGTGGTTAAACAGGCCGGATTAGCTTTGAGCTAACTATCTTTCCCGACCCATGTATTCATTCCATTATAAACATAACGTTAGTTTACAAAACATGACCTGTCTATATAACGTTGAGGAACAAATTATAAGTGTGTGGGTGTGTGTTTTGGTGAACATTGGACTGCAAACAGAAAATGCATCACAGTTACAGACAGTAGCTACTGTTAGCTGCACTCAGGCTGGCTGCACTCAGGCGGCGCGATCAGCCTGTTGGACAGGGAATGAAGATCTCCAGCGAACACTTCATTGCCTCGGATTATGTTGTTGGGGGTGGAAGGTTTGTCCAGAAGACCACTAACCGGCGTTAGCTGCCGGGAGCGATGGCTAGCTAGTTAGCACCAGCCGGGGACCAACCGACTGGTGCTAACTAGCTAGCCATCGCTCCCGGGAGCTGACGCCGGTCCCCGGCTGGTGCTAACTAGCTAGCCATCGCTCCCGGGAGCTAACGCCGGTCCCCGACTGGTGCTAACTAGCTAGCCATCGCTCCAGGTCCCCAGCTGGTGCTAACTAGCTAGCCATCGCTCCCGGGAGCCTGCGCCGGTCTGTCTGTCGAAGACCGAGGGAACCGCATCAGGCTTCAGCTGATTAGTGGTCTTCTGGACAAACCGTCCACCCCCAACAACATAATCCGAGGCAAAGTGTTCGCTGGAGATCTTCATTCCCTGTCCAACAGGCTGATCGCGCCGCTGAGTGCAGCCAGCCTGAGTGCAGCTAAGAGTAGCTACTGTCTGTAACTGTGATGCATTTTCTGTTTGCAGTCCAATGTTCACCAAAACACACACCCACACACTTATAATTTGTTCCTCAACGTTATATAGACAGGTCATGTTTTGTAAACTAACGTTATGTTTAGAATGGAATGAAACTGAACAGTGACATCTCCTTAGCAAATTACCTCAATACCTTCTATGCGAGGTTTGATGCTGGTAATAACAACACCAGCTCACAAGCCACGGCAATTGGGGGGGGGGGGGGGTCGGCTGCTGATGGAGGCGCAGTGTTCAGGGTAACAGAGCATGAGGTGAGGCGGACCTTTCAAAAAGTGAATATCAGGAAGGCAGCAGGTCCGGACGGCATCCCCGGCCGCGTCCTAAAAGTCTGTGCCGACCAACTGGCCCCAGTATTCACTGACATATTTAACCTGTCCTTAGAACAGGCTGTCATCCCCACCTGCCTGAAGAAGTCCACTATTATCCCTGTACCCAAAAAATCCAAGCCTGCTTGCCTCAACGACTACCGCCCTGTAGCTCTCACCTCCATAGCCATGAAGTGCTTTGAGAAGCTAGTAAAGGGCTACATCTGCTCCTCCCTCCCCATCAACATGGACCCCCTGCAATTTGCATACCGCCCCAACAGGTCCACGGAGGACGCCATAGCCCATGTGCTGCACACAGCAGCATCACACCTGGACAAGAGGCAGGGGAACTATGTGAGAATGCTATTCATCGACTACAGCTCGGCATTCAATACCATAGTCCCCTCCATACTCATAGCCAAGCTCAGGGACCTGGGCTTGAACTATGACCTCTGCCAGTGGGTCTTGGACTTCCTGACTGGCAGACCCCAGGTGGTGAGAGCAGGCAACTGCACCTCCTCATCCATCACCCTCAACATAGGGGCCCCCCAGGGCTGTGTTCTGAGTCCCCTCCTCTACTCCCTGTACACACACGACTGTGTGGCTCAGCGGAGTAGCAATACAATCATCAAATTTGCTGACGACACAGTGGTGGTGGGCCTGATCTCTGCCAACGACGAGAGGGCCTACCTGGAAGAGGTCAAGGTCCTGGCGGGATGGTGCCAGGAAAACAGCCTCTCCCTGAACGTCAGCAAAACAAAGGAGATGATTGTGGACTTCAGGAGGTCGGGGGTCAAGGACTACAGCCCCCTCAGCATCGACGGGGCACCGGTTGAGAGAGTCAACAGCTTTAAGTACCTCGGAGCCTACATATCCGAGGACTTGACATGGACCACACACATTGACAGTGTTGTGAAGAAGGCACGACAACGCCTCTACTTCCTCAGGCGCCTAAGGAAGTTCCAAGTCAGTCAGAAGATCCTTAAGAACTTCTACTCATGTACAATAGAGAGCATCTTGACCGGCAACATCACCTCCTGGTTTGGGAATAGCACTGCACAAGACCGAAGCAGACTACAAAGAGTGACACGTTCAGCCGAACGCACAATTGGAGGGGGGCTCCCCACCCTCCAGAACATTTACAACAAGCGTTGCAAGGGCAAGGCTAAGAGAATCATTAAAGACTCCAGTCACCCGAACAACTGCCTCTTTGAACTGCTGCGGTCAGGCAAGCGATACCGGAGTCTCAAGGCGAGCACAGAAAGACTCAGAAGAAGCTTCTATCCCCAGGCCATCAGGCTGCTAAACGAACAATGAACACTACACAACAACAATCACCAAACGCACATAGCACACACATCCACACGCACACACTCACTTTAAACAAACACACTGTAGCACCCACTCCACACACTTTATAGCACACACCCACTTTAAACAAACACACTGTAGCACCCACTCCCCACACTTTATATTTATTGATGAAGGATTGCACTACAACTCGTACACCTTACTGTAAATTGTACCTAAATTGTACCTCATCCCATTTCTGCTTTGCACTATATAGTACTGTACATTAGTACACTGCATAGTATTGTATATTATATGGTAACTCAGAACATTGTACATATGTCTATACCGAACACTGTGACCTCATTTTCTTCTTCTAAATTACATGCTATACTATGTTATTTGATACTATCTTGTCTAGCACAGTCTCTGGAGCGTAACAGTAAGAAGCATTTTGTATGAAAGTATTCTGTACTTCTGTATGACAACTATTAAAGAAACTTGAAACTTGAATACATGGGTCGGGAAAGATAGTTAGCTCAAAGCTAATCCGGCCTATTTAACCACTAGCTTCTGTTAGCTAATGAAGGCTAATGCTGGCTGAGCAAGGAAACTAACAGTAAATGTTTTTACATGAAATACAGCCCAAAAACCCTGCTGACAAACGTTTGCTTATTAAATACATTCTATACTATAATAATACAAACGTTTCATTGCCTCTCTGTGACGACAAAGTTGTTTAAATAAGGGGAGAAAAGTAGCTAAAACCAATGTATTTGGATGGGACAGGAAGTACCATTGGCAACCGGAAGTCAGCCGGAAGTGCCTACTTTCAGGTTGTGCAAGTGGAGAATGGGATTAATAAAGCAACATTTGAACTTCAACTGTTAAAGGGGACATATTATGGAAAATGTGTTTGCCTTTGTATGGATCTGACAGTCGGACATAACAGAGGTGCTCCTTGCCATTTCTCCAAGCTGTGCAGAATTATTGCTTATTGTGACATCACAAGGGGGACACAGACAATACATCAACTTGAATTAATCGATGAGCTATGCTTCCTACTAGAGCCAGAAACACTGCCTACCTAAAGTACTGCTCAGTGTGTACATTGTTCTTCCTGGGGTGACTGTAAATGTCAAATTTGATACGTAAACAGCACAAAGAAGTGTGGAAAATAAATAATCAAAAATAGATTCAAACTCTTAGAAAGAACTTAACAAACATGTTGAAAAGGTAATAATACCCAATACAGCCCCCTTTCAGAATCAGAAATGTCTTTATTGCCAAGTAAGCTTACACATACAAGGAATTTGTCTTGGCTGTTTGGTGTGTCAACATTAACAGACAATTAAAGTAGAATCAAATTAAATGGAATATATAAACTAAATTAGAATAAAAATACGATAGCATAATACTATAGGACAGGGCGGTACAATTGTGCAGGATTGTAGTATAGGGTATATACACTAAATATAAGCCCTTCATACTAGAATAATTGTAATTCCCTTTTACTGGTGAATTTCATGTGGTGTTGCGTGTGTCTGATACTGCTCTCTCCATGTCTCCTACTCTCTCTCCATGTCTCCTCTCTCTCTCCATGTCTCCTCCTCTCTCTCTCCATGTCTCCTCCTCTCTCTCTCCATGTCTCCTCCTCTCTCTCTCCATGTCTCCTCCTCTCTCTCTCCATGTCTCCTCCTCTCTCTCTCCATGTCTCCTCCTCTCTCTCTCCATGTCTCCTCCTCTCTCTCTCCATGTCTCCTCCTCTCTCTCTCCATGTCTCCTCCTCTCTCTCTCCATGTCTCCTCCTCTCTCTCTCCATGTCTCCTCCTCTCTCTCTCCATGTCTCCTCCTCTCTCTCTCCATGTCTCCTCTCTCTCTCCATGTCTCCTCCTCTCTCTCTCCATGTCTCCTCCTCTCTCTCTCCATGTCTCCTCCTCTCTCTCTCCATGTCTCCTCTCTCTCTCCATGTCTCCTCCTCTCTCTCTCCATGTCTCCTCCTCTCTCTCTCCATGTCTCCTCTCTCTCTCCATGTCCTCCTCTCTCTCTCCATGTCTCCTCCTCTCTCTCTCCATGTCTCCTCTCTCTCTCCATGTCTCCTCCTCTCTCTCTCCATGTCTCCTCCTCTCTCTCTCCATGTCTCCTCTCTCTCTCCATGTCTCCTCCTCTCTCTCTCCATGTCTCCTCCTCTCTCTCTCCATGTCTCCTCCTCTCTCTCTCCATGTCTCCTCCTCTCTCTCTCCATGTCTCCTCCTCTCTCTCTCCATGTCTCCTCCTCTCTCTCTCCATGTCTCCTCCTCTCTCTCTCCATGTCTCCTCCTCTCTCTCTCCATGTCTCCTCCTCTCTCTCCATGTCTCCTCCTCTCTCTCTCCATGTCTCCTCCTCTCTCTCTCCATGTCTCATCCTCTCTCTCTCCATGTCTCCTCTCTCTCTCCATGTCTCCTCCTCTCTCTCTCCATGTCTCCTCCTCTCTCTCTCCATGTCTCCTCCTCCTCTCCTCTCTCTCTCCATGTCTCCTCCTCTCTCTCTCCATGTCTCCTCCTCTCTCTCTCCTTGTCTCCTCTCTCCTCTCCATGTCTCCTCCTCTCTCTCTCCATGTCCTCCTCCTCTCTCGTCCTCTCCATGTCTCCTCCCTCTCTCTCTCTCCATGTCTCCTCCTCTCTCTCTCCATGTCTCCTCTCTCTCTCCATGTCTCCTCCTCTCTCTCTCCATGTCTCCTCCTCTCTCTCCATGTCTCCTCCTCTCTCTCTCCATGTCTCCTCCTCATCTCTCTCCATGTCTCTCCTCTCTCTCTCCATGTCTCCTCCTCTCTCTCTCCATGTCTCCTCCTCTCTCTCTCCATGTCTCCTCCTCCTCTCAGTCTCTCTCATGTCTCCTCCTCTCTATGTCTCCTCTCTCTCTCCATGTCTCCTCCTCTCTCTCTCCATGTCTCCTCCTCTCTCTCTCCATGTCTCCTCCTCTCTCTCCATGTCTCCTCCTCTCTCTCTCCATGTCTCCTCCTCTCTCTCCATGTCTCCTCCTCTCTCTCTCCATGTCTCCTCCTCTCTCTCCATGTCTCCTCCTCTCTCTCTCCATGTCTCCTCCTCTCTCTCTCCATGTCTCCTCCTCTCTCTCTCCATGTCTCCTCCTCTCTCTCTCCATGTCTCCTCCTCTCTCTCTCCATGTCTCCTCTCTCTCTCTCCATGTCTCCTCTCTCTCTCCATGTCTCCTCTCTCTCTCCATGTCTCCTCCTCTCTCTCTCCATGTCTCCTCCTCTCTCTCTCCATGTCTCCTCCTCTCTCTCTCCATGTCTCCTCCTCTCTCTCCATGTCTCCTCCTCTCTCTCTCCATGTCTCCTCTCTCTCTCCATGTCTCCTCCTCTCTCTCTCCATGTCTCCTCCTCTCTCTCTCCATGTCTCCTCCTCTCTCTCTCCATGTCTCCTCTCTCTCTCCATGTCTCCTCCTCTCTCTCTCCATGTCTCCTCTCTCTCCTCTCCTCTCTCTCTCCATGTCTCCTCTCTCTCTCCATGTCTCCTCCTCTCTCTCTCCATGTCTCCTCCTCTCTCTCTCCATGTCTCCTCCTCTCTCTCTCCATGTCTCCTCCTCTCTCTCTCCATGTCTCCTCCTCTCTCTCTCCATGTCTCCTCCTCTCTCTCTCCATGTCTCCTCCTCTCTCTCTCCATGTCTCCTCCTCTCTCTCTCCATGTCTCCTCTCTCTCTCCATGTCTCCTCTCTCTCCATGTCTCCTCTCTCTCTCCATGTCTCCTCCTCTCTCTCCATGTCTCCTCTCTCTCTCTCCATGTCTCCTCCTCTCTCTCTCCATGTCTCCTCCTCTCTCTCTCCATGTCTCCTCCTCTCTCTCTCCATGTCTCCTCCTCTCTCTCCATGTCTCCTCTCTCTCTCCATGTCTCCTCCTCTCTCTCTCCATGTCTCCTCCTCTCTCTCTCCATGTCTCCTCCTCTCTCTCCATGTCTCCTCTCTCTCTCCATGTCTCCTCCTCTCTCTCTCCATGTCTCCTCCTCTCTCTCTCCATGTCTCCTCCTCTCTCTCTCCATGTCTCCTCCTCTCTCTCTCCATGTCTCCTCCTCTCTCTCTCCATGTCCTCCTCTCTCTCTCCATGTCTCCTCCTCTCTCTCCATGTCTCCTCTCTCTCTCCATGTCTCCTCTCTCTCTCCATGTCTCCTCTCTCTCTCCATGTCTCCTCCTCTCTCTCCATGTCTCCTCCTCTCTCTCTCCATGTCTCCTCCTCTCTCTCCATGTCTCCTCTCTCTCTCTCCATGTCTCCTCCTCTCTCTCTCCATGTCTCCTCCTCTCTCTCTCCATGTCTCCTCTCTCTCTCCATGTCTCCCTCTCTCTCCATGTCTCCTCCTCTCTCTCCATGTCTCCTTCTCTCTCTCCATGTCTCCTCTCTCTCTCCATGTCTCCTCCTCTCTCTCCATGTCTCCTCCTCTCTCTCTCCATGTCTCCTCCTCTCTCCATGTCTCCTCTCTCTCTCCATGTCTCCTCCTCTCTCTCTCCATGTCTCCTCCTCTCTCTCTCCATGTCTCCTCCTCTCTCTCTCCATGTCTCCTCTCTCTCTCCATGTCTCCTCCTCTCTCTCTCCATGTCTCCTCCTCTCTCTCTCCATGTCTCCTCTCTCTCTCCATGTCTCCTCTCTCTCTCTCCATGTCTCCTCCTCCTCTCTCCATGTCTCCTCCTCTCTCTCTCCATGTCTCCTCCTCTCTCTCTCCATGTCTCCTCTCTCTCTCCATGTCTCCTCTCTCTCTCCATGTCTCCTCCTCTCTCTCCATGTCTCCTCCTCTCTCTCCATGTCTCCTCTCTCTCTCCATGTCTCCTCTCTCTCTCCATGTCTCCTCCTCTCTCTCTCCATGTCTCCTCCTCTCTCTCTCCATGTCTCCTCCTCTCTCTCCATGTCTCTCTCTCTCTCTCTCTCCATGTCTCCTCCTCTCTCTCCATGTCTCCTCCTCTCTCTCTCCATGTCTCCTCTCTCTCTCCATGTCTCCTCCTCTCTCTCTCCATGTCTCCTCCTCTCTCTCCATGTCTCCTCCTCTCTCTCTCCATGTCTCCTCTCTCTCTCTCCATGTCTCCTCTCTCTCTCCATGTCTCCTCCTCTCTCTCTCCATGTCTCCTCCTCTCTCTCTCCATGTCTCCTCTCTCTCTCCATGTCTCCTCCTCTCTCTCTCCATGTCTCCTCCTCTCTCTCTCCATGTCTCCTCCTCTCTCTCTCCATGTCTCCTCCTCTCTCTCCATGTCTCCTCCTCTCTCTCTCCATGTCTCCTCTCTCTCTCCATGTCTCCTCCTCTCTCTCTCCATGTCTCCTCCTCTCTCTCCATGTCTCCTCTCTCTCTCCATGTCTCCTCTCTCTCTCTCCATGTCTCCTCCTCTCTCTCTCCATGTCTCCTCCTCTCTCTCCATGTCTCCTCTCTCTCTCTCCATGTCTCCTCCTCTCTCTCTCCATGTCTCCTCTCTCTCTCCATGTCTCCTCCTCTCTCTCTCCATGTCTCCTCCTCTCTCTCTCCATGTCTCCTCCTCTCTCTCTCCATGTCTCCTCCTCTCTCTCTCCATGTCTCCTCCTCTCTCTCCATGTCTCCTCCTCTCTCTCTCCATGTCTCCTCCTCTCTCTCCATGTCTCCTCCTCTCTCTCCATGTCTCCTCCTCT
>NC_140184.1:72120633-72177103 GCF_963971535.1 Notolepis coatsorum
CCCTGAGGTCTTCTGATCAGGCCTCCTGGTGGTGAACCAGGCTAAAGACTAAGGGGGTGAAGCGGTGGCCCCTAGGCTCTGGAATGAGCTCCCCCAGGTCTTGAGAGCCTCCCCCTCTGTGGCCCCTAGGCTCTGGAATGAGCGCCCCAGGTCTTGAGAGCCACCCCCGCTGTGGCCCCTAGGCTCTGGAATGAGCCTTCCCCTCTGTGGCCCCTAGGCTCTGGAATGAGCCTTCCCCTCTGTGGCCCCTAGGCTCTGGAATGAGCTCCCCAGGTCTTGAGAGCCTCCCCCGCTGTGGCCCCTAGGCTCTGGAATGAGCCTCCCCCTCTGTGGACCCTAGGCTCTGGAATGAGCTCCCCAGGTCTTGAGAGCCTCCCCCCCTCTGTGGCCCCTAGTCTCTGGAATGAGCTCCCCAGGTCTTGAGAGCCTCCCCCCCTCTGTGGCCCCTAGGCTCTGGAATGAGCTCCCCAGGTCTTGAGAGCCTCCCCCCCTCTGTGGCCCCTAGGCTCTGGAATGAGCTCCCCAGGTCTTGAGAGCCTCCCCCCCTCTGTGGCCCCTAGGCTCTGGAATGAGCTCCCCAGGTCTTGAGAGCCTCCCCCCCTCTGTGGCCCCTAGGCTCTGGAATGAGCTCCCCAGGTCTTGAGAGCCTCCCCCTCTGTGGACTCGTTCAAGGGGCAGCTAAAAACCCACCTGTTGGCCACGTACACACGTGAACTGGTGATTTAGTTTCTTCTGTTTTTGTCCGTGCCTGTTTTTATATTGTATATTTGTATGAATTGCCTTTTTCATTTTAATGACATTTTTTTAACTTGTGAAGCACTCTGTGCATTCGTGCTGGGAAGGGTGCTATATATCAATAAAGTATGATTTACTTACTACTTCCTTTGACTTGGTCCAGAAACAGCCCTCTCCCTCAGAAGTGGTCCAGTGGTCCAACCACCGCGTGATGGAGTGGCTGCGGGTGGTGGACCTGGCAGAGTACGCCCCCAATCTGCGCGGGAGCGGGGTCCATGGAGGACTGATCGTGAGTCAAATCTTTTTTTGTGATCAAATCTTTTTTTATTTTAACTTTTTCATTCACATTCGCTCGCTCTCCATCTTGAGGGAATAAATTTTTTGGCGGCTGTGAGGCCGGCTACAATGAGTCTCTTCACATGTGTAGAGGTCGGTAATTGAGAGAGATCATTCAATAACAATACAGAAGGCAGAACAGGTATGGTCAGAGAGAAAATATCTGATAGCTGGGAGCTCAACAGGAGGAGATTCCCAGTACATATGCATAAATGTTCCGGTGGCACCGTTTGGACACAAGGTACATCGAGAGTCAGGTCTGAGACCCATTAGATTCAATGGTCTAGGGGTCAAATAAGTCCTATGAACAAAATGTTGAAGAATCTGTTGGTGATCTGGGTTGCGTGAGAACAGCCGAACATTTTCCCAGACCGTATCTCAATCAAAATACATCCAGCTCCGGGACATCCTTTCTCCAAATCGTATCCAGGGGGAGGTCCTTATACGAGGACAAAAGTAAAGGGGCGATAAAAGTCAGAAACGAAGCCTCTCGATGTCTCTTTGTCATAAATATAATTTGTGAAAACGGTGACGCTCTAGTGGAACATAAAACAAAGTGGGGCTCGCAACTCACTTGTTGTTCCAAGGTGTTTTAATTGACAAAAAGGCAGTAGATACGCATGCTTGAAGAAGACCGGAAAGGTCGGTCGAAACGTCGTATCTACTCCCTTTTTGTCCCAGAGCCCTGCTTTGTTTTATGTATTACTGCACCAAGAAACGGAGGATGTGCGTTATATATTTTTTCTGAACGCTCTAGTGGCACATCCCATGGAACGCCATGAGCCCTCAGAGCTGCTCTTATTTCTAAATAAAAGAAAAAGGAGGTTCCGGGGAGATCATATCCGTTGGATAGATCTTGGAAAGAACGGAGAGCAGAGTTATCGAAGATATCCCCCAACGTGTGGATGCCTTTCTTTTCCCATCTAGGGTACCTAATAAAATACATTTGTACACCGATGATACTACAATGTATGCATCATCAGACAAGACAGAAGAGCTTAATGAAGTCCTTCAGAGAGAATTGAACTTAGTGTCCACTTGGGTGTCTGAAAACAGGCTGAAGTTAAACATCTCAAAAACCAAGAGCCTAATATTGGGATCCAGGCATGCTATAAGAAAAGACGTGAAGCTAAGTATATCTTTAGACGGAACAGCTATTGAGCAAGTTAGAGAGGCAAAGCTGTTGGGTGTCACACTTGATGGAACACTCTCATGGTCAACTCACACCAACAATGTGGTTGCCAAAATGAGCAGAGGTATTTCAATTATCAGAAGGTGTAGGTATTTTCTAACCGATCTGATATTGAAGCAAGTGATACAGTCATTAGTTCTTTCTCACCTTGACTACTGTCCAGCTGTCTGGTCTAATGCCTCAAGACAAGAGCTCAATAAGATCCAGCTCACTCAGAACAGAGCGGCCCGTCTGGCCTTGAACTGCTCAATGAGAAACAGTGTGGAGGGGATGCATACCAAGCTGTCGTGGTTGAAGGTGGAAGACAGACTGGATTGCAGCCTGATCTTGTTCATGAGGAATATATATATCTCAAGAGAACCTATCTGTTTGTATTCACAGCTAACATGTACACATGATCGACATAAGTATAATACTAGGCATGCCTGTAGGGAAACGTTCACACCGCTACTACCAAAAACCAATGCAGCAAAAAAAACTGTTATATTGGAATAAACTGCCAGTACATCTTACTCAGATAATCAGTAAGATAAGTTTAAAAAATTATTTGAAAAGAGCATTGAGAGAAAAAGAAATTAGTTTACATTAAAGAAAAACACAGATACTGTAGTTTACACTGTAAAGATGAAATGTTGGTATACACAATATCCTGAAGTCTATGTGGGGACACCATCTTCTCCTCCAATGGTCACCAAGACACGGCTGCTTGATCATCAAACCAAGTGATCAGAGGTCTCAGAGAGAAAGCTTGAAAATAATATTTAAAGTCTGGAAATGCTAAGCCTCCATCGAGTTTACTTCTTTGGGCAGTTGATCTCTTCAAGCGCGGGCGTTTATTGTTCCAAACAAATTTATATGAGGCAGAGTGCAATTTCTGCCAGTAACCAACAGGAGGAGGCAACGGGAGCATTGAGCTGATCAAATTAATTCTGGGTAAAATATTTTTTTTAATTATTGACGCACGGGCCTGTAATGATTTCTTTAATTTGGACCATCTGTTGAAGTCATTCGTAATCCTGTCACCCAAGCTGGAGTAATTATACCTTACCGTCTGGCTAATAGTATGGAATATTTCAATCCCGAGACATTTAAAGTATGTTTGCAGGTAGGATGGTAGCCTTCGCAGGCTCATTAAGTGGAAGAAAAGCAGATTTTGACCAGTTGATCTTAAAGCCGGACAGGCTGCCAAACTCATCTATCACGTTGAGAAGATGAGGCAGAGAGACGGAGGGATTCTGCATAAACAGGAATACTTCATCTGTGTATAAGCTGATATGGTGATGTGTGCCCTGAATTGAAACAGGAGATATAATTTGGGATTGTCTTATGTATTGAGCTAGAGGTTCGAGAGATAAGGTGAAAAGTCCGGGACTAAGAGGGCAACCCTGTCTAGAAGAGCACGAGACAGAGAAGAGTGGCGAGCAGAACTTTCCGTTAAGATCATGGCCAAAGGCCCTGTGTAGAGAACTTTGATCATATAAATGAAACCCTCCCCCAACCCCATCCTTCTAAGAACAAGTACGACCACTCCAATCTTTCAAATGCCTTCATTACCCCTGTGTCCTTAGACCAGGCCTGTAGGGCTGTGGTAGCTTGCTTCTGATCAGAGGTTTCAGCGTGATTGGACCTATCAATCAATGGATCCCAAACTGCATTAAAATCAGCTCCTACTATTAATGAGTAATCAGGTAGTTTCAGCATAGCTGCAGTGAGTACAGCATAAAAATTTGCATCATACAAATTAGGGGTTTGTGAGTCAAATCTTCACGTGAAAGTCTCTTTACTCACATTACATTCACAAAAGCACCCTAAGTGACTTACACACCACACAAGCACTTATTACACACACACACACACACACACACACACACACACACACACACACACACACACACACACACACACACACACACACACACACACACACACACACACTGCTGCTCACATATACCTTGTATAGATATAATATACATTGTGTATTATGTTTAGTTTATAGTTTCTTTATTTATAAGTTCTCAATTTATAGTTTATTTATAGCTTATAGTTTGTATCTGAATCTTAAAGGGGCAGTTCACTAAACAAAAAATTAAATCCCCCCCTTACCCGGAGTGCTATCTATCCATCCAGACCGTTTCTGTGTTTCGCCAAGGTTTGGAGATATCCACCAAAGAGATATCTGTTGTCGTTCCAATACAATGTTGCTCAATACACACACTAAATATGAGAAACTCTCTAAAGCAATATCTCCTTCCAGAAATCAGTGAGCAGTTTCATGTAGGAACTATTTTCCACCGAACTACACGCCCCATAATACTGAATGAGTGAACTACACCCCGCTACTGTCAGCTCGTGACTGCAACTTGTTCCTGTTCGCGGACGACTCAGCCCTGCTGGTCTCTGACAAGAACAAGTTACAGGTTGAAAAAGCCCTCAGCTAGGTGGCTGGGTGGCGCAGCGGACTAAGCGCTCGTCACCAACGCGAGAGACACTGGTATCGAATCCGGCTGTCAGCGGTGCCTCCGGCTTGGCCGGTCGTCATACTGGCTCAATTGGCAGAGTCAGCGGGAGGGAAGCCAGTGGGTGGTAATCTGGTGGTTGTAAACAGCGACTCCTACAGGTCGGTCAGGGCGCCTGCACAGCGAGGAAGGGAGATGGTGAAGTTAGTGTGAGCCTCCCACACATTACACCTCACCAATGAGAGTCCTCGCTGGCAGGTGAAAAGAAGTGGCTGGCTGACTCTGCATGTATCGGAGGGGACATGTGATAGTATCTATCAACCCTCCCTAGACCGGCCAGTGGGGGGCACATGCGAGAAACGACCAGGAAGGGGAGGGGGGAATTGGCATGACTAAATTGGGATGGGAGAAAAACACAGAAAGACAGGAGGAGAAAAAGTGGATACGAAAAAAGAAAAGCCCTCAGCTCGGAACTCGGCAGAATCTGCACCTATCATTACAACAAACATTAACAAACTATCATTACACATGGGTAAAACAGAGTCCATTCTCTTCGGCTCAAAAAACAAACTCAGCAAGACCGACGGCTTCTCAGTAAGTGGGTGACAATATTGTCACAAGGAAAGATGAAATTACCTACCTGGGGTCCATCCTAGAGGCAAATCTTTCCTGTGACAAAATGGCATCCAATGTAATAAAAAAAGTCAACCAACGAACTAGATTCTTGTACCGGATCTCCTCTCTGGTAAACAAGAATACCCTGAAGACTCTGGCAGGAGCACTCATTCAAGGGTACTATGACTATGCTTGCACCTCATGGTACCAAAGCACCTCAAAGGCGCTAAAAACAAGATTACAAACATCACAAAACAAACTGGTCATTCTACTGCTTGACCTTACTCCTAAAACCCACCTCACCCCTGCCCACTTTGACAAACTAGGATGGCTTAGAGTAGACGACAGAGTACAGCAACTTGAAATGGGCCTGGTCTACAAGATACACTACACCACTAAGGTACTCATGTACATGTCGAAATACTTCCCAAAGGTCAGTGAATACCACGCCCACAAATCAGTTCCACAAATCATATGCAACCCAGATTCGGCACAAACAAGGGACTAAACACGTTTCGCAATTATGCCACAACAATGTGGAACGCCCTACCCACAGCTGTAAAATAATGTAAATCACTACACACATTCAAAGCCACTCTCAAAGAGCACCTACGGGAGACTGCAATTCGAAACTGGCCACCTTAAAAGTCTGACCCCCCCCCCCCTCCTATTAGACAGTCTCCTCCCCATCATATGTATATATTTTCTGTTAGGATCTCTGGGTAACAGTACTGTATTTGCATATCGTATATGTCACAAATGTAACAGTATGTATGTCATGTATGTCCCTATGCCATAATGAAATGCAAATGGTGGACCCTGATGTAAACAAGATGGAAGTCTTTCTCTGGTCTGCATCCCCTTAACAATTGTGTGTATTGAGCCGTACTGTATTGTACCCATTCTGCAATCTGTTCATTCATTCATAATACTGAATGAACTACACCCCCCATAGTACTGAATTAACTACACCCCCCATAGTACTGAATGAACTACACCCCCCATAATACTGAATTAACTACACCCCCCATAATACTGAATGAACTACACCCCCCATAATACTGAATTAACTACACCCCCCATAATACTGAATGAACTACACCCCCCATAGTACTGAATGAACTACACCCCCCATAGTACTGAATGAACTACACCCCCATAATACTGAATGAACTACACCCCCCATAATACTGAATGAACTACACCCCCATAATACTGAATGAACTACACCCCCCATAATACTGAATGAACTACACCCCCATAATTCTGAATGAACTACACCCCCATAATACTGAATGAACTACACCCCCCATAGTACTGAATTAACTACACCCCCCATAATACTGAATGAACTACACCCCCCAAAGTACTGAATTAACTACACCCCCCATAGTACTGAATGAACTACACCCCCCATAGTACTGAATGAACTACACCCCCATAGTACTGAATGAACTACACCCCCCATAATACTGAATGAACTACCCCCCATAGTACTGAATTAACTACACCCCCCATAGTACTGAATGAACTACACCCACCATAGTACTGAATTAACTACACCCCCCATAGTACTGAATGAACTACACCCCCCATAGTACTGAATGAACTACACCCCCATAGTACTGAATTAACTACACCCCCATAATACTGAATGAACTACACCCCCCATAATACTGAATGAACTACACCCCCCATAATACTGAATGAACTACACCCCCCATAGTACTGAATGAACTACACCCCCATAATACTGAATGAACTACACCCCCCATAATACTGAATGAACTACACCCCCCATAATACTGAATGAACTACACCCCCCATAGTACTGAATTAACTACACCTCCCATAGTACTGAATTAACTACACCCCCCATAGTACTGAATGAACTACACCCCCCATAATACTGAATGAACTACACCCCCCATAATACTGAATGAACTACACCCCCATAATACTGAATGAGCTACACCCCCCATAATACTGAATGAACTACACCCCCCATAGTACTGAATGAACTACACCCCCCATAGTACTGAATGAACTACACCCCCATAATACTGAATGAGCTACACCCCCATAATACTGAATGAACTACACCCCCCATAATACTGAATGAGCTACACCCCCATAGTACTGAATGAACTACACCCCCCATAATACTGAATGAGCTACACCCCCATAGTACTGAATGAGCGCTACAAGCAGAGGGCCATTTGCCTCCATTATATTGGAGTGACGACAGACATTTTTTACTGTGTCTCAGAAACTAGGAGAATCACTCCCTCTGCCCCTCGTTCTGTCCCATTACCCTCTAGTCTCTAGTCTCTGATGACCCTCCTCTAGTCTCTAGTCTCTGATGACCCTCCTCTAGTCTCTAGTCTCTGATGACCCTCCTCTAGTCTCTAGTCTCTGATGACCCTCCTCTAGTCTCTAGTCTCTGATGACTCTCCTCTAGTCTCTAGTCTCTGATGATCCTCCTCTAGTCTCTAGTCTCTGATGACCCTCATCTAGTCTCTGATGATGATGCTCCTCTAGTCTCTAGTCTCTGATGACCCTCCTCTAGTCTCTAGTCTCTGATGACCCTTTTCTAGTCTCTAGTTTCTGATGACCCTCCTCTAGTCTCTAGTCTCTGATGACCCTCCTCTAGTCTCTGATGACCCTCCTCTAGTCTCTAGTCTCTGATGACCCTCCTCTAGTCTCTGAGATGACCCTCCTCTAGTCTCTAGTCTCTGATGACGCTCCTCTAGTCTCTAGTCTCTGATGACCCTCCTCTAGTCTCTAGTCTCTGATGACCCTCCTCTAGTCTCTAGTCTCTGATGACCCTCCTCTAGTCTCTGATGACCCTCCTCTAGTCTCTGATGACCCTCCTCTAGTCTCTAGTCTCTGATGACCCTCCTCTAGTCTCTAGTCTCTGATGACCCTCCTCTAGTCTCTAGTCTCTGATGACCCTCCTCTAGTCTCTAGTCTCTGATGACCCTCCTCTAGTCTCTAGTCTCTGATGACCCTCCTCTAGTCTCTAGTCTCTGATGACCCTCCTCTAGTCTCTAGTCTCTGAGATGACCCTCCTCTAGTCTCTAGTCTCTGATGATCCTCCTCTAGTCTCTAGTCTCTGATGACCCTCCTCTAGTCTCTAGTCTCTGATGACCCTCCTCTAGTCTCTAGTCTCTGATGACCCTCCTCTAGTCTCTAGTCTCTGATGACCCTTTTCTAGTCTCTAGTTTCTGATGACCCTCATCTAGTCTCTGATGATGATGCTCCTCTAGTCTCTAGTCTCTGATGACCCTCCTCTAGTCTCTAGTCTCTGATGACCCTCCTCTAGTCTCTAGTCTCTGATGACCCTCCTCTAGTCTCTAGTCTCTGATGACCCTCCTCTAGTCTCTAGTCTCTGAGATGACCCTCCTCTAGTCTCTGATGACCCTCCTCTAGTCTCTGATGACCCTCCTCTAGTCTCTAGTCTCTGATGACCCTCCTCTAGTCTCTGAGATGACCCTCCTCTAGTCTCTAGTCTCTGATGACCCTCCTCTAGTCTCTGATGATGACCCTCCTCTAGTCTCTAGTCTCTGATGACCCTCCTCTAGTCTCTAGTCTCTGATGACGCTCCTCTAGTCTCTAGTCTCTGATGACCCTCCTCTAGTCTCTAGTCTCTGATGACCCTCCTCTAGTCTCTAGTCTCTGATGACCCTCCTCTAGTCTCTAGTCTCTGAGATGACCCTCCTCTAGTCTCTAGTCTCTGATGATGATGCTCCTCTAGTCTCTAGTCTCTGATGACGCTCCTCTAGTCTCTAGTCTCTGATGACCCTCCTCTAGTCTCTAGTCTCTGATGATGATCCTCCTCTAGTCTCTAGTCTCTGAGATGACCCTCCTCTAGTCTCTAGTCTCTGATGATGCTCCTCTAGTCTCTAGTCTCTGATGACCCTCCTCTAGTCTCTAGTCTCTGATGACCCTCCTCTAGTCTCTAGTCTCTGATGACCCTCCTCTAGTCTCTAGTCTCTGAGATGACCCTCCTCTAGTCTCTAGTCTCTGATGACCCTCCTCTAGTCTCTAGTCTCTGATGACCCTCCTCTAGTCTCTAGTCTCTGAGATGACCCTCCTCTAGTCTCTAGTCTCTGATGACCCTCCTCTAGTCTCTAGTCTCTGATGACCCTCCTCTAGTCTCTAGTCTCTGAGATGACCCTCCTCTAGTCTCTAGTCTCTGATGACCCTCCTCTAGTCTCTAGTCTCTGATGACCCTCCTCTAGTCTCTAGTCTCTGATGACCCTCCTCTAGTCTCTAGTCTCTGATGACCCTCCTCTAGTCTCTAGTCTCTGATGACCCTCCTCTAGTCTCTGATGACCCTCCTCTAGTCTCTAGTCTCTGATGACCCTCCTCTAGTCTCTAGTCTCTGAGATGACCCTCCTCTAGTCTCTAGTCTCTGATGACCCTCCTCTAGTCTCTAGTCTCTGAGATGACCCTCCTCTAGTCTCTAGTCTCTGATGACCCTCCTCTAGTCTCTAGTCTCTGATGACCCTCCTCTAGTCTCTGATGACCCTCATCTAGTCTCTAGTCTCTGATGACCCTCCTCTAGTCTCTGATGACCCTCCTCTAGTCTCTAGTCTCTGATGACCCTCCTCTAGTCTCTAGTCTCTGAGATGACCCTCCTCTAGTCTCTAGTCTCTGATGACCCTCCTCTAGTCTCTGATGACCCTCCTCTAGTCTCTAGTCTCTGATGACCCTCCTCTAGTCTCTAGTCTCTGATGACCCTCCTCTAGTCTCTGATGACCCTCATCTAGTCTCTAGTCTCTGATGACCCTCCTCTAGTCTCTGATGACCCTCCTCTAGTCTCTAGTCTCTGATGACCCTCCTCTAGTCTCTAGTCTCTGATGACCCTCCTCTAGTCTCTAGTCTCTGATGACCCTCCTCTAGTCTCTAGTCTCTGATGACCCTCCTCTAGTCTCTAGTCTCTGATGACCCTCCTCTAGTCTCTAGTCTCTGATGACCCTCCTCTAGTCTCTAGTCTCTGAGATGACCCTCCTCTAGTCTCTAGTCTCTGATGACCCTCCTCTAGTCTCTAGTCTCTGATGACCCTCCTCTAGTCTCTAGTCTCTGATGACCCTCCTCTAGTCTCTAGTCTCTGATGACCCTCCTCTAGTCTCTAGTCTCTGATGACCCTCCTCTAGTCTCTAGTCTCTGATGACCCTCCTCTAGTCTCTAGTCTCTGAGATGACCCTCCTCTAGTCTCTAGTCTCTGATGATGATGCTCCTCTAGTCTCTAGTCTCTGATGACGCTCCTCTAGTCTCTAGTCTCTGATGACCCTCCTCTAGTCTCTAGTCTCTGATGATGATCCTCCTCTAGTCTCTAGTCTCTGAGATGACCCTCCTCTAGTCTCTAGTCTCTGATGACCCTCCTCTAGTCTCTAGTCTCTGATGATGATGCTCCTCTAGTCTCTAGTCTCTGATGACCCTCCTCTAGTCTCTAGTCTCTGATGACCCTCCTCTAGTCTCTAGTCTCTGATGACCCTCCTCTAGTCTCTAGTCTCTGATGATGATGCTCCTCTAGTCTCTAGTCTCTGATGACCCTCCTCTAGTCTCTAGTCTCTGATGATGCTCCTCTAGTCTCTAGTCTCTGATGACCCTCCTCTAGTCTCTAGTCTCTGATGACCCTCCTCTAGTCTCTAGTCTCTGATGACCCTCCTCTAGTCTCTAGTCTCTGATGACCCTCCTCTAGTCTCTAGTCTCTGATGACCCTCCTCTAGTCTCTAGTCTCTGAGATGACCCTCCTCTAGTCTCTAGTCTCTGATGACCCTCCTCTAGTCTCTAGTCTCTGATGACCCTCCTCTAGTCTCTAGTCTCTGATGACCCTCCTCTAGTCTCTAGTCTCTGATGATGATGTTCCTCTAGTCTCTAGTCTCTGATGACCCTCCTCTAGTCTCTAGTCTCTGATGACCCTCCTCTAGTCTCTAGTCTCTGATGACCCTCCTCTAGTCTCTAGTCTCTGAGATGACCCTCCTCTAGTCTCTAGTCTCTGATGACCCTGCTCTAGTCTCTAGTCTCTGAGATGACCCTCATCTAGTCTCTGATGACCCTCCTCTAGTCTCTAGTCTCTGATGATGATGCTCCTCTAGTCTCAAGTCTCTGATGACCCTCCTCTAGTCTCTAGTCTCTGATGACCCTCCTCTAGTCTCTAGTCTCTGATGACCCTCCTCTAGTCTCTAGTCTCTGAGATGACCCTCCTCTAGTCTCTAGTCTCTGATGATGCTCCTCTAGTCTCTAGTCTCTGAGATGACCCTCATCTAGTCTCTGATGACCCTCCTCTAGTCTCTAGTCTCTGATGACCCTCCTCTAGTCTCTAGTCTCTGATGACCCTCCTCTAGTCTCTAGTATCTGAGATGACCCTCCTCTAGTCTCTAGTCTCTGATGACCCTCCTCTAGTCTCTAGTCTCTGATGACCCTCCTCTAGTCTCTAGTCTCTGATGACCCTCCTCTAGTCTCTAGTCTCTGATGACCCTCCTCTAGTCTCTGAGATGACCCTCCTCTAGTCTCTAGTCTCTGATGACCCTCCTCTAGTCTCTAGTCTCTGATGACCCTCCTCTAGTCTCTAGTCTCTGAGATGACCCTCCTCTAGTCTCTGAGATGACCCTCCTCTAGTCTCTAGTCTCTGATGACCCTCCTCTAGTCTCTAGTCTCTGAGATGACCCTCCTCTAGTCTCTGAGATGACCCTCCTCTAGTCTCTAGTCTCTGAGATGACCCTCCTCTAGTCTCTAGTCTCTGAGATGACCCTCCTCTAGTCTCTGAGATGACCCTCCTCTAGTCTCTAGTCTCTGAGATGACCCTCCTCTAGTCTCTGATGACCCTCCTCTAGTCTCTGATGACCCTCCTCTAGTCTCTGAGATGACCCTCCTCTAGTCTCTGAGATGACCCTCCTCTAGTCTCTGAGATGACCCTCCTCTAGTCTCTGATGACCCTCCTCTAGTCTCTGAGATGACCCTCCTCTAGTCTCTGAGATGACCCTCCTCTAGTCTCTGATGACCCTCCTCTAGTCTCTGATGACCCTCCTCTCTGAGATGACCCTCCTCTAGTCTCTAGTCTCTGAGATGACCCTCCTCTAGTCTCTAGTCTCTGATGATGCTCCTCTAGTCTCTAGTCTCTGATGACCCTCCTCTAGTCTCTAGTCTCTGATGACCCTCCTCTAGTCTCTAGTCTCTGATGACCCTCCTCTAGTCTCTGATGATGATGACCCTCCTCTAGTCTCTAGTCTCTGATGATGATGCTCCTCTAGTCTCTAGTCTCTGATGACCCTCCTCTAGTCTCTAGTCTCTGATGACCCTCCTCTAGTCTCTAGTCTCTGATGATGATGCTCCTCTAGTCTCTAGTCTCTGATGACCCTCCTCTAGTCTCTAGTCTCTGATGATGACCCTCCTCTAGTCTCTAGTCTCTGATGACCCTCCTCTAGTCTCTAGTCTCTGATGACCCTCCTCTAGTCTCTGATGACCCTCCTCTAGTCTCTGATGACCCTCCTCTAGTCTCTAGTCTCTGATGATGATGCTCCTCTAGTCTCTAGTCTCTGATGACCCTCCTCTAGTCTCTAGTCTCTGATGACCCTCCTCTAGTCTCTAGTCTCTGATGACCCTCCTCTAGTCTCTGATGACCCTCCTCTAGTCTCTAGTCTCTGATGATGATGCTCCTCTAGTCTCTAGTCTCTGATGACCCTCCTCTAGTCTCTAGTCTCTGATGACCCTCCTCTAGTCTCTAGTCTCTGAGATGACCCTCCTCTAGTCTCTAGTCTCTGATGACCCTCCTCTAGTCTCTAGTCTCTGATGACCCTCCTCTAGTCTCTGATGACCCTCCTCTAGTCTCTAGTCTCTGATGACCCTCCTCTAGTCTCTAGTCTCTGATGACCCTCCTCTAGTCTCTAGTCTCTGATGACCCTCCTCTAGTCTCTGAGATGACCCTCCTCTAGTCTCTAGTCTCTGATGACCCTCCTCTAGTCTCTAGTCTCTGATGACCCTCCTCTAGTCTCTAGTCTCTGATGACCCTCCTCTAGTCTCTAGTCTCTGAGATGACCCTCCTCTAGTCTCTGATGACCCTCCTCTAGTCTCTAGTCTCTGATGACCCTCCTCTAGTCTCTGATGACCCTCCTCTAGTCTCTAGTCTCTGATGACCCTCCTCTAGTCTCTAGTCTCTGATGACCCTCCTCTAGTCTCTAGTCTCTGATGACCCTCCTCTAGTCTCTAGTCTCTGATGACCCTCCTCTAGTCTCTAGTCTCTGATGACCCTCCTCTAGTCTCTAGTCTCTGATGACCCTCCTCTAGTCTCTAGTCTCTGATGACCCTCCTCTAGTCTCTAGTCTCTGATGACCCTCCTCTAGTCTCTAGTCTCTGATGACCCTCCTCTAGTCTCTAGTCTCTGATGATGCTCCTCTAGTCTCTAGTCTCTGATGACCCTCCTCTAGTCTCTAGTCTCTGATGATCCTCCTCTAGTCTCTAGTCTCTGAGATGACCCTCCTCTAGTCTCTAGTCTCTGATGACCCTCCTCTAGTCTCTAGTCTCTGATGACCCTCCTCTAGTCTCTAGTCTCTGATGATGCTCCTCTAGTCTCTAGTCTCTGATGACCCTCCTCTAGTCTCTAGTCTCTGATGACCCTCCTCTAGTCTCTAGTCTCTGATGATCCTCCTCTAGTCTCTAGTCTCTGATGACCCTCCTCTAGTCTCTGATGACCCTCCTCTAGTCTCTAGTCTCTGAGATGACCCTCCTCTAGTCTCTAGTCTCTGATGACCCTCCTCTAGTCTCTAGTCTCTGATGACGCTCCTCTAGTCTCTAGTCTCTGATGACCCTCCTCTAGTCTCTAGTCTCTGATGACCCTCCTCTAGTCTCTAGTCTCTGAGATGACCCTCCTCTAGTCTCTAGTCTCTGATGACCCTCCTCTAGTCTCTGGTCTCTGATGACCCTCCTCTAGTCTCTAGTCTCTGATGACCCTCCTCTAGTCTCTAGTCTCTGATGACCCTCCTCTAGTCTCTAGTCTCTGATGACCCTCCTCTAGTCTCTAGTCTCTGATGATGATGTTCCTCTAGTCTCTAGTCTCTGATGATGCTCCTCTAGTCTCTAGTCTCTGAGATGACCCTCCTCTAGTCTCTAGTCTCTGATGATGCTCCTCTAGTCTCTAGTCTCTGATGACCCTCCTCTAGTCTCTAGTCTCTGATGACCCTCCTCTAGTCTCTAGTCTCTGATGACCCTCCTCTAGTCTCTAGTCTCTGATGATGCTCCTCTAGTCTCTAGTCTCTGATGACCCTCCTCTAGTCTCTAGTCTCTGATGACCCTCCTCTAGTCTCTAGTCTCTGATGACGCTCCTCTAGTCTCTAGTCTCTGATGACCCTCCTCTAGTCTCTAGTCTCTGATGACCCTCCTCTAGTCTCTGATGACCCTCCTCTAGTCTCTAGTCTCTGATGACCCTCCTCTAGTCTCTAGTCTCTGATGACCCTCCTCTAGTCTCTAGTCTCTGATGACCCTCCTCTAGTCTCTAGTCTCTGATGACCCTCCTCTAGTCTCTAGTCTCTGATGACCCTCCTCTAGTCTCTAGTCTCTGATGATGATGCTCCTCTAGTCTCAAGTCTCTGATGACCCTCCTCTAGTCTCTAGTCTCTGATGACCCTCCTCTAGTCTCTAGTCTCTGATGATGATGACCCTCCTCTAGTCTCTAGTCTCTGATGACCCTCCTCTAGTCTCTAGTCTCTGATGACCCTCCTCTAGTCTCTAGTCTCTGAGATGACCCTCCTCTAGTCTCTAGTCTCTGAGATGACCCTCCTCTAGTCTCTAGTCTCTGATGACCCTCCTCTAGTCTCTAGTCTCTGAGATGACCCTCCTCTAGTCTCTAGTCTCTGATGATGCTCCTCTAGTCTCTAGTCTCTGAGATGACCCTCATCTAGTCTCTAGTCTCTGATGACCCTCCTCTAGTCTCTAGTCTCTGATGACCCTCCTCTAGTCTCTAGTCTCTGATGACCCTCCTCTAGTCTCTAGTCTCTGATGACCCTCCTCTAGTCTCTAGTCTCTGATGACCCTCCTCTAGTCTCTAGTCTCTGATGACCCTCCTCTAGTCTCTGAGATGACCCTCCTCTAGTCTCTAGTCTCTGATGACCCTCCTCTAGTCTCTAGTCTCTGATGACCCTCCTCTAGTCTCTGAGATGACCCTCCTCTAGTCTCTAGTCTCTGATGACCCTCCTCTAGTCTCTAGTCTCTGATGACCCTCCTCTAGTCTCTAGTCTCTGAGATGACCCTCCTCTAGTCTCTAGTCTCTGAGATGACCCTCCTCTAGTCTCTGATGACCCTCCTCTAGTCTCTAGTCTCTGATGACCCTCCTCTAGTCTCTAGTCTCTGATGACCCTCCTCTAGTCTCTGAGATGACCCTCCTCTAGTCTCTAGTCTCTGAGATGACCCTCCTCTAGTCTCTGAGATGACCCTCCTCTAGTCTCTAGTCTCTGAGATGACCCTCCTCTAGTCTCTGATGACCCTCCTCTAGTCTCTAGTCTCTGATGACCCTCCTCTAGTCTCTAGTCTCTGATGACCCTCCTCTAGTCTCTGAGATGACCCTCCTCTAGTCTCTAGTCTCTGATGACCCTCCTCTAGTCTCTAGTCTCTGATGACCCTCCTCTAGTCTCTAGTCTCTGATGACCCTCCTCTAGTCTCTAGTCTCTGAGATGACCCTCCTCTAGTCTCTGAGATGACCCTCCTCTAGTCTCTGATGACCCTCCTCTAGTCTCTGATGACCCTCCTCTAGTCTCTAGTCTCTGATGACCCTCCTCTAGTCTCTGAGATGACCCTCCTCTAGTCTCTGAGATGACCCTCCTCTAGTCTCTGAGATGACCCTCCTCTAGTCTCTGATGACCCTCCTCTAGTCTCTGAGATGACCCTCCTCTAGTCTCTGATGACCCTCCTCTAGTCTCTGAGATGACCCTCCTCTAGTCTCTGATGACCCTCCTCTAGTCTCTGATGACCCTCCTCTAGTCTCTGATGACCCTCCTCTAGTCTCTAGTCTCTGAGATGACCCTCCTCTAGTCTCTGAGATGACCCTCCTCTAGTCTCTGAGATGACCCTCCTCTAGTCTCTGAGATGACCCTCCTCTAGTCTCTGAGATGACCCTCCTCTAGTCTCTGATGACCCTCCTCTAGTCTCTGAGATGACCCTCCTCTAGTCTCTGATGACCCTCCTCTAGTCTCTGATGACCCTCCTCTAGTCTCTGATGACCCTCCTCTAGTCTCTGATGACCCTCCTCTAGTCTCTGAGATGACCCTCCTCTAGTCTCTAGTCTCTGAGATGACCCTCCTCTAGTCTCTGAGATGACCCTCCTCTAGTCTCTAGTCTCTGATGACCCTCCTCTAGTCTCTGATGACCCTCCTCTAGTCTCTAGTCTCTGAGATGACCCTCCTCTAGTCTCTGAGATGACCCTCCTCTAGTCTCTAGTCTCTGATGACCCTCCTCTAGTCTCTAGTCTCTGATGACCCTCCTCTAGTCTCTAGTCTCTGATGACCCTCCTCTAGTCTCTAGTCTCTGAGATGACCCTCCTCTAGTCTCTAGTCTCTAGTCTCTAGTCTCTGATGACCCTCCTCTAGTCTCTAGTCTCTGATGATGACCCTCCTCTAGTCTCTAGTCTCTGATGATGATCCTCCTCTAGTCTCTAGTCTCTGATGACCCTCCTCTAGTCTCTAGTCTCTGATGACCCTCATCTAGTCTCTAGTCTCTGATGACCCTCCTCTAGTCTCTAGTCTCTGATGACCCTCCTCTAGTCTCTAGTATCTGAGATGACCCTCCTCTAGTCTCTAGTCTCTGATGACCCTCCTCTAGTCTCTAGTCTCTGATGACCCTCCTCTAGTCTCTAGTCTCTGATGACCCTCCTCTAGTCTCTAGTCTCTGATGACCCTCCTCTAGTCTCTAGTCTCTGATGACCCTCCTCTAGTCTCTAGTCTCTGATGACCCTCCTCTAGTCTCTAGTCTCTGATGACCCTCCTCTAGTCTCTAGTCTCTGAGATGACCCTCCTCTAGTCTCTAGTCTCTGATGACCCTCCTCTAGTCTCTGAGATGACCCTCCTCTAGTCTCTAGTCTCTGATGACGCTCCTCTAGTCTCTAGTCTCTGATGACGCTCCTCTAGTCTCTAGTCTCTGATGACCCTCCTCTAGTCTCAAGTCTCTGATGACCCTCCTCTAGTCTCTAGTCTCTGATGACCCTCCTCTAGTCTCTAGTCTCTGATGATCCTCCTCTAGTCTCTAGTCTCTGATGACCCTCCTCTAGTCTCTGATGACCCTCCTCTAGTCTCTAGTCTCTGAGATGACCCTCCTCTAGTCTCTAGTCTCTGATGACCCTCCTCTAGTCTCTAGTCTCTGATGATCCTCCTCTAGTCTCTAGTCTCTGATGACCCTCCTCTAGTCTCTAGTCTCTGATGACCCTCCTCTAGTCTCTAGTCTCTGATGACCCTCCTCTAGTCTCTAGTATCTGATGACCCTCCTCTAGTCTCTAGTATCTGATGACCCTCCTCTAGTCTCTAGTCTCTGATGATCCTCCTCTAGTCTCTGATGACCCTCCTCTAGTCTCTAGTCTCTGAGATGACCCTCCTCTAGTCTCTAGTCTCTGATGACCCTCCTCTAGTCTCTGGTCTCTGATGACCCTCCTCTAGTCTCTAGTCTCTGATGACCCTCCTCTAGTCTCTAGTCTCTGAGATGACCCTCCTCTAGTCTCTAGTCTCTGATGACCCTCCTCTAGTCTCTAGTCTCTGATGACCCTCCTCTAGTCTCTAGTCTCTGAGATGACCCTCCTCTAGTCTCTAGTCTCTGATGACCCTCCTCTAGTCTCTAGTCTCTGAGATGACCCTCCTCTAGTCTCTAGTCTCTGATGACCCTCCTCTAGTCTCTGATGACCCTCCTCTAGTCTCTAGTCTCTGAGATGACCCTCCTCTAGTCTCTAGTCTCTGAGATGACCCTCCTCTAGTCTCTGAGATGACCCTCCTCTAGTCTCTGAGATGACCCTCCTCTAGTCTCTAGTCTCTGAGATGACCCTCCCCTAGTCTCTGATGACCCTCCTCTAGTCTCTGATGACCCTCCTCTAGTCTCTAGTCTCTGATGACCCTCCTCTAGTCTCTAGTCTCTGATGACCCTCCTCTAGTCTCTGATGACCCTCCTCTAGTCTCTAGTCTCTGATGACCCTCCTCTAGTCTCTGATGACCCTCCTCTAGTCTCTAGTCTCTGATGACCCTCCTCTAGTCTCTGAGATGACCCTCCTCTAGTCTCTGAGATGACCCTCCTCTAGTCTCTGATGACCCTCCTCTAGTCTCTGAGATGACCCTCCTCTAGTCTCTGAGATGACCCTCCTCTAGTCTCTGATGACCCTCCTCTAGTCTCTGATGACCCTCCTCTAGTCTCTGATGACCCTCCTCTAGTCTCTGAGATGACCCTCCTCTAGTCTCTGAGATGACCCTCCTCTAGTCTCTGATGACCCTCCTCTAGTCTCTGAGATGACCCTCCTCTAGTCTCTGAGATGACCCTCCTCTAGTCTCTGATGACCCTCCTCTAGTCTCTGAGATGACCCTCCTCTAGTCTCTAGTCTCTGAGATGACTCTCCTCTCTGAGATGACCCTCCTCTAGTCTCTGAGATGACCCTCCTCTAGTCTCTGAGATGACCCTCCTCTAGTCTCTGAGATGACCCTCCTCTAGTCTCTGAGATGACCCTCCTCTAGTCTCTGATGACCCTCCTCTAGTCTCTGAGATGACCCTCCTCTAGTCTCTGATGACCCTCCTCTAGTCTCTGATGACCCTCCTCTAGTCTCTGAGATGACCCTCCTCTAGTCTCTGAGATGACCCTCCTCTAGTCTCTAGTCTCTGAGATGACCCTCCTCTAGTCTCTGAGATGACCCTCCTCTAGTCTCTAGTCTCTGAGATGACCCTCCTCTAGTCTCTGAGATGACCCTCCTCTAGTCTCTGAGATGACCCTCCTCTAGTCTCTGATGACCCTCCTCTAGTCTCTGATGACCCTCCTCTAGTCTCTGATGACCCTCCTCTAGTCTCTGAGATGACCCTCCTCTAGTCTCAGATGACCCTCCTCTAGTCTCTGAGATGACCCTCCTCTAGTCTCTGAGATGACCCTCCTCTAGTCTCTGATGACCCTCCTCTAGTCTCTGATGACCCTCCTCTAGTCTCTGAGATGACCCTCCTCTAGTCTCTGATGACCCTCCTCTAGTCTCTGATGACCCTCCTCTAGTCTCTGATGACCCTCCTCTAGTCTCTAGTCTCTGATGACCCTCCTCTAGTCTCTGATGACCCTCCTCTAGTCTCTAGTCTCTGATGACCCTCCTCTAGTCTCTAGTCTCTGATGACCCTCCTCTAGTCTCTAGTCTCTGATGACCCTCCTCTAGTCTCTAGTCTCTGAGATGACCCTCCTCTAGTCTCTGATGACCCTCCTCTAGTCTCTGATGACCCTCCTCTAGTCTCTGATGACCCTCCTCTAGTCTCTGAGATGACCCTCCTCTAGTCTCTGATGACCCTCCTCTAGTCTCTGAGATGACCCTCCTCTAGTCTCTGAGATGACCCTCCTCTAGTCTCTGAGATGACCCTCCTCTAGTCTCTGAGATGACCCTCCTCTAGTCTCTGATGACCCTCCTCTAGTCTCTGAGATGACCCTCCTCTAGTCTCTGATGACCCTCCTCTAGTCTCTGAGATGACCCTCCTCTAGTCTCTGATGACCCTCCTCTAGTCTCTGATGACCCTCCTCTAGTCTCTGAGATGACCCTCCTCTAGTCTCTGAGATGACCCTAACCCTAACCCTCCTCTGTCCTCTAGATCCTGGAGCCCCGCTTCAGTGCCGAGACCCTCGCCCTGCTGCTGAACATCCCCCCTCAGAAGACGCTGCTCCGCCGCCACCTGGCCTCCGCCTTCGCCACCCTGGTGGGCTCCCAGGCCACGCTGGAGAAGAGGGAGTACGCCAACGCCACGGGCCACGTGCCCCTCACCACCACGGCCAGAGTCAGGGTGAGACAGCACGGCGCCAGAACCCTCCTTTCAGAATCAGAACCCTCCTTTCAGAATCAGAATCAGAACTAACTTGTTGATGAGGCTCACTGCAGAGGAAGCTGTTCTTGTTGACGAGGCTCACTGCAGAGGAAGCTGTTCTTGTTGATGAGGCTCACTGCAGAGGAAGCTGTTCTTGTTGATGAGGCTCACTGCAGAGGAAGCTGTTCTTGTTGACGAGGCTCACTGCAGAGGAAGCTGTTCTTGTTGACGAGGCTCACTGCAGAGGAAGCTGTTCTTGTTGATGAGGCTCACTGCAGAGGAAGCTGTTCTTGTTGATGAGGCTCACTGCAGAGGAAGCTGTTCTTGTTGACGAGGCTCACTGCAGAGGAAGCTGTTCTTGTTGACGAGGCTCACTGCAGAGGAAGCTGCTCTTGTTGATGAGGCTCACTGCAGAGGAAGCTGTTCTTGTTGATGAGGCTCACTGCAGAGGAAGCTGTTCTTGTTGATGAGGCTCACTGCAGAGGAAGCTGTTCTTGTTGACGAGGCTCACTGCAGAGGAAGCTGTTCTTGTTGACGAGGCTCACTGCAGAGGAAGCTGTTCTTGTTGATGAGGCTCACTGCAGAGGAAGCTGTTCTTGTTGACGAGGCTCACTGCAGAGGAAGCTGTTCTTGTTGACGAGGCTCACTGCAGAGGAAGCTGTTCTTGTTGATGAGGCTCACTGCAGAGGAAGCTGTTCTTGTTGACGAGGCTCACTGCAGAGGAAGCTGTTCTTGTTGACGAGGCTCACTGCAGAGGAAGCTGCTCTTGTTGATGAGGCTCACTGCAGAGGAAGCTGTTCTTGTTGATGAGGCTCACTGCAGAGGAAGCTGTTCTTGTTGATGAGGCTCACTGCAGAGGAAGCTGTTCTTGTTGATGAGGCTCACTGCAGAGGAAGCTGTTCTTGTTGACGAGGCTCACTGCAGAGGAAGCTGTTCTTGTTGACGAGGCTCACTGCAGAGGAAGCTGCTCTTGTTGATGAGGCTCACTGCAGAGGAAGCTGTTCTTGTTGATGAGGCTCACTGCAGAGGAAGCTGTTCTTGTTGACGAGGCTCACTGCAGAGGAAGCTGTTCTTGTTGATGAGGCTCACTGCAGAGGAAGCTGTTCTTGTTGATGAGGCTCACTGCAGAGGAAGCAGTTCTTGTTGATGAGGCTCACTGCAGAGGAAGCTGTTCTTGTTGACGAAGCTCACTGCAGAGGAAGCTGTTCTTGTTGACGAGGCTCACTGCAGAGGAAGCTGTTCTTTTTGATGAGGCTCACTGCAGAGGAAGCTGTTCTTGTTGATGAGGCTCACTGCAGAGGAAGCTGTTCTTGTTGACGAGGCTCACTGCAGAGGAAGCTGTTCTTGTTGATGAGGCTCACTGCAGAGGAAGCTGTTCTTGTTGATGAGGCTCACTGCAGAGGAAGCTGTTCTTGTTGACGAGGCTCACTGCAGAGGAAGCTGCTCTTGTTGACGAGGCTCACTGCAGAGGAAGCTGTTCTTGTTGATGAGGCTCACTGCAGAGGGAGCTGTTCTTGTTGACGAGGCTCACTGCAGAGGAAGCTGCTCTTGTTGATGAGGCTCACTGCAGAGGAAGCTGTTCTTGTTGACGAGGCTCACTGCAGAGGAAGCTGCTCTTGTTGATGAGGCTCACTGCAGAGGAAGCTGTTCTTGTTGATGAGGCTCACTGCAGAGGAAGCTGCTCTTGTTGATGAGGCTCACTGCAGAGGAAGCTGTTCTTGTTGACGAGGCTCACTGCAGAGGAAGCTGTTCTTGTTGACGAGGCTCACTGCAGAGGAAGCTGTTCTTGTTGATGAGGCTCACTGCAGAGGAAGCTGCTCTTGTTGATGAGGCTCACTGCAGAGCAAGCTGTTCTTGTTGACGAGGCTCACTGCAGAGGGGAAGTGTCTCAAACTGATTATTTAACCGATCTGACCTCTCTGTCTGTGTTTTCAGCCCAAGAAGCTGGGTTTCACCCAGTTCAGTCACCTGAGGAAGAGGAGACCCGACGACTCCGCAGACTACATCTGCCCCATAGACTGTGGCGTCCTGTCGGCCAACGGGGTCCCCCACCGGCGCTACGGAGGCCTGCGGGCCCTCGGCCCGGTCCAGGACAGACAGGCCGAGAGGCGGGAGCAGGTGGGGACAAAAAGCTGAAGCTGATTCCCCCCCCCCCGCCAGTGACTGACAAGCTAATAGCTTATAACCCCATCCCTTCTGCCACTGCAAACACACTAGCGCCCACCCCCCACCCTGAATCAAGGTGCTTATTTTGGGATTCATTGGAAATTCGAATGCGGCTCAAGTTGCGCCCGGAATGGCGGTTTGCTCAATGTGCTACGAAAGATAATTAGCAAGTGTAATTGGTTAATTGCTGGATTTGCGTAAAAAAAACATGATTAATCTAATATGGTGAATGGTGACTGTGTGATATAAAAAGCTGTACTGTTTTCCTATGAAAGCTGCTCTCTGCATTCCTTACACAGTGGAAACTCGCAAACTTCCACTTTCGCTTTAATACAATGCATTTTACTGACCATGTATCTTAACCTCTTTTGGGATTTAATCTGAGTTTGGATCACATTTCCTCATTTATGTACAGTAATTTCATAAAAGATTCAAGGCACAAGGTAATAATCAGTCCGGACATTTCAACGTGAGTTTGTGACATTGTTCTGTATTATTTTGGAAGACACATATTTTTTAAAAGATTTCAATTATTGTCGAAGAAAAGTTCATGGAAATGTACATGAACTTTTTCTTTCCCGCAAGACAAGTAGCTCTACGGGTGGCTGTCAAAATATGAATTACCCCACTGTAAGTATTGAAAATAAAGCCTAATCATAACGTGCTACTTGGGTCCAATGTGTTTTAACTAAGAAACCACAGGCTTGTTTTTCACTTAATGAAAACTGTAATGATTTCATTAATGACAGTTAAAGGGGCACTTTGCCTAGAAACAATGCTGATTTATTCTGCACATGATAATAATAATAATAATAATAATAATAATAATAATAATAATAATAATAATAATAATAATAATAATAATAATAATAATAATAATAATAATAATAATAATAATAATAATAATAATAATAATAATAATAATAATAATAATAATAATAATAATAATAATAATAATAATAATAATAATAATAATAATAATAATAATAATAATAATAATAATAATAATAATAATAATAAAATTTGTACTGCACTTTATATTTGTGAAAAAGTGCTACAGGAGATAAAGATAAAAAGTTAAATGAATAAAACGATTAAAATGAATAAAACAACCAATGAAATGGAAGAAGATAAAAATAAAGATAAATCATCCCCACACACATCCAAAAACTCTAAACAGTTTTGAGAGTTAATGAGATAAAAGAAAATGAACATGGCCACCAGTGATGTCATCGGGGACAGTGCATCCTTATGTCGTGTTAATTACAGCTCAATGGAATGATAAGGCAGCAGCCACTATAAGTCAAGCTATTGCTATTTTTTCATCTACATCATTCCATTGAGCTGTAATCAACACAACACAAGGATCCAGTCACTGGTGGCCATATTCAAACGTTTTACTCTCAAACTAAAATAATGTGTGCAAAACCGTTTTTGGATGTGTGTGTGTGTGTGATTATGTGCAAAATAAATCAGCACTTTGTTTGGGTGAAGTGCCCCTTTAATGAAAACTGTAATGATTCAATAATGAAGCAGTGAATCCTAACCGTATCAATTGCTTCCCACAAGCCAACTGCTTCTGCTGACTATAGCGTAATCATACAAGGTAACGGTTTTAACATTTTAATGATTGGCAGAGAGCTTTTCTTCTAATATCATGAAATGGATGTGAAAATATTTCACACAAAAAAATGGATTGGAGTTTTGGTTGAAAGGTACTTTTAATATTCTGTGTGCTGGTGATGTTCCATCAGGGATCCCCTGGAGACGCCGCTCCCTCCGAGCCTGACCACAAGATGGTGAGTGTCTGAACGGCAATGTAGGGAAGGATGCCGAGATATGCTGTAGGTTCTGTAATGATGTCAGTAAGTGAGATATACTGTAAGATGTCAGTAAGTGAGATATACTGTAAGATGTCAGTAAGTGAGATATACTGTAAGATGTCAGTAAATGAGATATACTGTAAGATGTCAGTAAGTGAGATATACTGTAAGATATCAGTAAGTGAGATATACTGTAAGATGTCAGTAAGTGAGATATACTGTAAGATATCAGTAAGTGAGATATACTGTAAGATGTCAGTAAGTGAGATATACTGTAAGATGTCAGTAAGTGAGATATACTGTAAGATATCAGTAAGTGAGATATACTGTAAGATGTCAGTAAGTGAGATATACTGTAAGATATCAGTAAGTGAGATATACTGTAAGATGTCAGTAAGTGAGATATACTGTAAGATGTCAGTAAGTGAGATATACTGTAAGATGTCAGTAAGTGAGATATACTGTAAGATATCAGTAAGTGAGATATACTGTAAGATGTCAGTAAGTGAGATATACTGTAAGATGTCAGTAAGTGAGATATACTGTAAGATGTCAGTACGTGAGATATACTGTAAGATATCAGTAAGTGAGATATACTGTAAGATGTCAGTAAGTGAGATATACTGTAAGATATCAGTAAGTGAGATATACTGTAAGATATCAGTAAGTGAGATATACTGTAAGATATCAGTAAGTGAGATATACTGTAAGATGTCAGTAAGTGAGATATACTGTAAGATATCAGTAAGTGAGATATACTGTAAGATGTCAGTAAGTGAGATATACTGTAAGATGTCAGTAAGTGAGATATACTGTAAGATGTCAGTAAGTGAGATATACTGTAAGATATCAGTAAGTGAGATATACTGTAAGATGTCAGTAAGTGAGATATACTGTAAGATGTCAGTAAGTGAGATATACTGTAAGATATCAGTAAGTGAGATATACTGTAAGATGTCAGTAAGTGAGATATACTGTAAGATATCAGTAAGTGAGATATACTGTAAGATGTCAGTAAGTGAGATATACTGTAAGATATCAGTAAGTGAGATATACTGTAAGATGTCAGTAAGTGAGATATACTGTAAGATATCAGTAAGTGAGATATACTGTAAGATATCAGTAAGTGAGATATACTGTAAGATATCAGTAAGTGAGATATACTGTAAGATATCAGTAAGTGAGATATACTGTAAGATATCAGTAAGTGAGATATACTGTAAGATGTCAGTAAGTGAGATATACTGTAAGATATCAGTAAGTGAGATATACTGTAAGATGTCAGTAAGTGAGATATACTGTAAGATATCAGTAAGTGAGATATACTGTAAGATATCAGTAAGTGAGATATACTGTAAGATATCAGTAAGTGAGATATACTGTAAGATGTCAGTAAGTGAGATATACTGTAAGATATCAGTAAGTGAGATATACTGTAAGATGTCAGTAAGTGAGATATACTGTAAGATGTCAGTAAGTGAGATATACTGTAAGATATCAGTAATTGAGATATACTGTAAGATATCAGTAAGTGAGATATACTGTAAGATGTCAGTAAGTGAGATATACTGTAAGATGTCAGTAAGTGAGATATACTGTAAGATGTCAGTAAGTGAGATATACTGTAAGATATCAGTAAGTGAGATATACTGTAAGATATCAGTAAGTGAGATATACTGTAAGATATCAGTAAGTGAGATATACAGTAAGATATCAGTAAGTGAGATATACTGTAAGATGTCAGTAAGTGAGATATACTGTAAGATATCAGTAAGTGAGATATACTGTAAGATGTCAGTAAGTGAGATATACTGTAAGATGTCAGTAAGTGAGATATACTGTAAGATATCAGTAAGTGACATATACTGTAAGATGTCAGTAAGTGAGATATACTGTAAGATATCAGTAAGTGAGATATACTGTAAGATATCAGTAAGTGAGATATACTGTAAGATATCAGTAAGTGAGATATACTGTAAGATATCAGTAAGTGAGATATACTGTAAGATATCAGTAAGTGAGATATACTGTAAGATGTCAGTAAGTGAGATATACTGTAAGATGTCAGTAAGTGAGATATACTGTAAGATGTCAGTAAGTGAGATATACTGTAAGATATCAGTAAGTGAGATATACTGTAAGATGTCAGTAAGTGAGATATACTGTAAGATGTCAGTAAGTGAGATATACTGTAAGATATCAGTAAGTGAGATATACTGTAAGATATCAGTAAGTGAGATATACTGTAAGATATCAGTAAGTGAGATATACTGTAAGATGTCAGTAAGTGAGATATACTGTAAGATATCAGTAAGTGAGATATACTGTAAGATATCAGTAAGTGAGATATACTGTAAGATATCAGTAAGTGAGATATACTGTAAGATATCAGTAAGTGAGATATACTGTAAGATATCAGTAAGTGAGATATACTGTAAGATATCAGTAAGTGAGATATACTGTAAGATATCAGTAAGTGAGATATACTGTAAGATGTCAGTAAGTGAGATATACTGTAAGATATCAGTAAGTGACATACTGTAAGATATCAGTAAGTGAGATATAAATCTGCTGTCAGTAAGTGAGATGATGTTCCTGAATATCCCCCTTTATTGATTAACCCTAACCCTTTATTGATCCCCAAGGGACAGTACAACTGGGAATGTTCACGTTTCACGAAAGGTGTTCTCACACAGGAAGGTGACTTAACAGCGGCTGGGTGGCGTAGCGGAGATTGCGCTCGTCACCAATGCAAGAGACTCCGGTATCGAATCCCAGTCTCAGCATTGCCTTCGGCTTGGGCCGGCCGTCGTACTGGCTCATTTGGCAGAGTTATAGCGGGTGGAAGTCGATGGGTGAGGATTGGACGTTGTGGACAGCGACCCCTACAGGTCGGTTGGGAGACGCCTGCACAGCAGAGACAGGAAGTGGCGAGGGTAGTGTGAGCCTCCCACACATTACACCTCGCCACTGAGAGTCCGTGCTGTCTGGTGAAAAGATGTGACAGGCTGCCTCCTCGTGTGCCGGAGGGGACACGTGATGCAAGGCTGCTATCCTCTCTACAACCGACCAGTGGGGGGCATAGTCGAGCAACATTCAAGACAGGGGAGGGGAGAATTGGATACACGAAATTGGGATGGGAGAAAAATTGAAAAATAAGGAGAAAAAGTGGATAAAAAAAAGGAAAGTGACTTAACATAATTATTGACTGTTTCGTTACAGTGCAGGGAGACTATTCTTTGAGCAGCCTAGTGATGGCATCACTTAACGGCGACGCAACCCTGAGTCTGTGGACCAACGCATGACTGTGCTGTGAAACTACATGGTGCCACGGGTTGCATTCATCAAGTTCAATTTGACCATGCGTTTTGGTGGGAAAATGTCTGATCCAAAACTGCCCCCTGCTGGTCTGAAATAAAGACTGCAACAAAACATGTGCGTCCAGTTTGTGCAAAATATGTTTCAGCATAGTTTTGTTTGAATGGAAGAACATTGGAAGCTACTTTGATGTAACTGACTTAGAAAATGTGTTAGTGATTGATTAATTTATGCATTTATGTATTATGTGTTTAATATTTAGATTGTAGCACTCTTTGAACCACCTGCCAGCTGCCACTATGAACACTCAGTTTGCTAACCGATTAGTCATTCGTTTGAGATGTCGTCTTTGTAACTCCCTCTACTGCAATGATGACTCAACACGTTCTTGTTCTCTACTGATTGGCTTTATTTCCGTGCGAACAGCACATCTTTAATCCGAACCGTAGAACTGTGAAAACATACATGAAATACAATAAATCACTGATCAAACCATAGCAACATACATACATATTATCTCTACTTGTCTAGGAGTGGCACCGGTCTTTGCAAGGTTGGTTGTTAACCCACTGAACTTAACCTACAAGCACATTACGGCCCCAAACGTACCTTGTTGACTGCATTCAATACGAGAGGACATTTAGGAGCTCTGGTGTCGGTGTGGCTCTGCTGATGGTGGTTGAGAAGTGAGAGAGCGACCCTTGTAACTTCTCTCTATTTATACACTGTGGAGCGCAGGTCTGGAAGGTTCTGCTATGACATCACTGCTATGACATCACAACGTTCCAGAACGTTCTAGCCTGTTCTAACCGGTGCTACTATGACATCACACTGAAGCTTAACTTGAATTACACTATGACACGGCTGCAGTTACACTCTTCATGAGGGGTGAATCATCTGGCGAGGCTAGTTCCTGCTGGACTAGGGGACAACATCTGTTTCTGCCTAAGAGAGTCTAAATAAAGACATGTTTAGCAAAGTACATACTGCATACCCTCAGTATGTACACTGAGCAGATTATATACACTATTATACCCTCAGTATACACACTGAGCAGAGTATATACACTATTATACACTCAGTATACACACTGAGCAGATTATATACACTATTATACACTCAGTATACACACTGAGCAGATTATATACACTATTATACACTCAGTATACACACTGAGCAGATTGTATACACTATTATACCCTCAGTATGTACACTGAGCAGATTATATACACTATTATACACTCAGTATACACACTGAGCAGATTATATACACTATTATACCCTCAGTATGTACACTGAGCAGATTATATACACTATTATACACTCAGTATACACACTGAGCAGAGTATATACACTATTATACACTCAGTATACACACTGAGCAGAGTATATACACTATTATGAGCAGATTATATACACTATTATACACTCAGTATACACACTGAGCAGATTATATACACTATTATACCCTCAGTATGTACACTGAGCAGATTATATACACTATTATACCCTCAGTATGTACACTGAGCAGATTATATACACTATTATACCCTCAGTATGTACACTGAGCAGATTATATACACTATTATACACTCTACACACTGAGCAGATTGTATACACTATTATACCCTCAGTATGTACACTGAGCAGATTATATACACTATTATGAGCAGAGTATATACACTATTATACCCTCAGTATGTACACTGAGCAGAGTATATACACTATTATACACTCAGTATACACACTGAGCAGATTATATACACTATTATACACTCAGTATACACACTGAGCAGAGTATATACACTATTATACCCTCAGTATGTACACTGAGCAGATTATATACACTATTATACACTCAGTATACACACTGAGCAGATTATATACACTATTATACACTCAGTATACACACTGAGCAGATTATATACACTTATACACTCAGTATACACACTGAGCAGATTATATACACTATTATACACTCAGTATACACACTGAGCAGATTATATACACTATTATACCCTCAGTATGTACACTGAGCAGATTATATACACTATTATGAGCAGAGTATATACACTATTATACCCTCAGTATGTACACTGAGCAGATTATATACACTATTATACACTCAGTATACACACTGAGCAGATTATATACACTATTATACACTCAGTATACACACTGAGCAGATTATATACACTATTATACACTCAGTATACACACTGAGCAGATTATATACACTATTATACACTCAGTATACACACTGAGCAGATTATATACACTATTATACACTCAGTATACACACTGAGCAGATTATATACACTATTATACACTCAGTATACACACTGAGCAGATTATATACACTATTATACACCCTCTGGTCGAAGGTACAGATCCATCCAGTCCGGAACCAGCAGACTGACCAACAGCCTCTACCCACGGGCTGTCAGGCTGCTCAACGACGAACATCAACTTGCCCCCCCCCGCATCCCACCCCCGGTGACATAACTCCCACTCCCACATTACAACAATAACTGTGAACCGGACTTGCATTGCTGCACTATACAATACTTCATCCTTTGCAAGTCAACGCCCCCCCCCCCCCCCCTCCTTCCATCAACTCACTGGACTGAAATATTTATATTTATTAATTTATTTGCACAAGCACTAGATGCACTTGGGACAATGATGGTATGTTATATATTGGGACATTGGGACATTGATACTCTATTACTTTATTACTATATTACTATTATTATTGACATTATTATTTTGCACATGTTATATCTTATGTTGTATGCCAGTGGTGATGTTCCTAACAAATTTCGTTGTACCAACAATGACAAATAAAGATCTATTCTATTCTATTCTATTCTATTATACACTCAGTATACACACTGAGCAGATTATATACACTATTATACACTCAGTATACACACTGAGCAGAGTATATACACTATTATACACTCAGTATACACACTGAGCAGATTATATACACTATTATACACTCAGTATACACACTGAGCAGAGTATATACACTATTATACCCTCAGTATGTACACTGAGCAGATTATATACACTATTATACACTCAGTATACACACTGAGCAGATTATATACACTATTATACACTCAGTATACACACTGAGCAGATTATATACACTATTATACACTCAGTATACACACTGAGCAGAGTATATACACTATTATACACTCAGTATACACACTGAGCAGAGTATATACACTACATACATAAGGTAAACCCTTTCACTACCACACTACAGAAGGTTAACCCTTTCACTACCACACTACAGAAGGTTAACCTTTCACTACCACACTACAGAAGGTTAACCTTTCACTACCACAGTACAGAAGGTAAACCCTTTCACTACCACACTACAGAAGGTTAACCCTTTCACCACCACACTACAGAAGGTTAACATTTCACTACCACACTACAGAAGGTTAACCCTTTCACTACCACACTACAGAAGGTTAACCTTTCACTACCACACTACAGAAGGTTAACCCTTTCACTACCACACTACATAAGGTTAACCTTTCACGATCACACTACAGAAGGTTAACCCTTTCACTACCACACTACAGAAGGTTAACCTTTCACTACCACACTACAGAAGGTTAACCTTTCACTACCACACTACATACTGTTAACCCTTTCACTACCACACTACAGGTTAGCCTTTCACTGCCACACTACAGAAGGTTAACCTTTCACTACCACACTACAGAAGGTTAACCATTTCACTACCACACTACAGAAGGTTAACCCTTTCACTATCACACTATAGAAGGTTAACCCTTTCACTACCACACTACAGAAGATTAACCTTTCACTACCACACTACAGAAGGTCAACCTTTAACCGTCTGTAGTGTGGTAGTGAAAGGTTAACCTTCAGTAGTGTGGTAGTGAAAGGGTTAAATGACAAGACCAGTGTAATTCATTATGTTTTTATTTTAATTTAATTTTTACTTTTATTTATAGTATTTTCAGCCTTTTCTGGCCACGCCGGACCGATAGAGGGAGAGAGGGAGGAGAGGTAGGGAAGACATGCGGCAAATGGCCGCCGGGACTGGGAAACGAACCCGGGACGACTGCTTCGCGACTCACCGTGCTATGTGGCGTGCTACTGGAGAGCCCATTCATTATGTTTCTTATTGTCAGCATAACTTACAAATACCAAAACCTACAATGCATTCCTTCCCCTCTCCGTGCTCTGCCTACTCTCTCCTATCCTTAGGAGCTCTCAACCAGGAAGCCATACATTCCCATTGTTTGCTAAAATGGTTAAAGATACTGTACAATGACGTTTTAATTCAACCAGAAAAGGCTCATTGTGGAATGTTAATGTCAGCAGTGTCATTTGTATTCGCTCCAGATGTATAATTTGTCTCCCAGGAGGCTCACACTGTACAACTGTACACACTGGACGTTGCTCAGGAGTTCCTCTAAGATCACATGGGTTCCCTCCGGAACCAATCAGACATAGTGGGATTCACTGATGGGCCAATCAGAGTAACCCATGTGTATTTTGCGATATTTCAGAGGAAGCAGATTGGATATCTGAAATGGTTTGATTATGTTGATATCCAGGGGGATAGAGATCAAAGTGCTTTAGTCATCATTTTCACAACAACAACAACAACAACAGTTCTAATAATTTGGGTAATTTCATGTCAACATACCTTCTTTTATAACAAATACAACAAGATTGAAAAACACTACATTTCCATTGCTTAAACACAGCTTGCAAACATATATTTCCAGTTTTAAATATTGTTACGACCCTGGCTCAGAGGGAGGCAACATAAAGGGGACACAGACACCAACGGTCAAGTTTAAACCAAAAGGATATATTTATTACTATAACTATACAAACAAAAGGTCAATTGTGGTGGAAAGGGAAGACAGTGCACGGGGACGTCCACATAATCATGTGGTAAAGAAGGCCCAGCAACGCCTCTACCACCTCAGGAGGCTGAAGAAGTTCGGCATGACACCCAAGATCCTGAAGGCGTTCTACAGAGGAACAACAGAGAGCGTCCTGACGGGGTGCATCACCGCCTGGAGGGGGCGCTGCACCGACCGCAACCTCAGAGCGCTGAGCAGAGGACAGTAGAGAGGTGAGGACAGTAGAGAGGACAGTAGAGAGGTGAGGACAGTAGAGAGGTGAGGACAGTAGAAAGGTGAGGACAGTAGAGAGGTGAGGACAGTAGAGAGGTGAGGACAGTAGAGAGGACAGTAGAGAGGTGAGTACAGTAGAGAGGACAGTAGAGAGGTGAGGACAGTAGAGAGGTGAGGACAGTAGAGAGGACAGTAGAGAGGTGAGGACAGTAGAGAGGTGAGGACAGTAGAAAGGTGAGGACAGTAGAGAGGTGAGGACAGTAGAGAGGTGAGGACAGTAGAGAGGTGAGGACAGTAGAGAGGTGAGTACAGTAGAGAGGACAGTAGAGAGGTGAGGACAGTAGGACAGTAGAGAGGTGAGGACAGTAGAGAGGTGAGGACAGTAGAGAGGACAGTAGAGAGGTGAGGACAGTAGAGAGGTGAGGACAGTAGAGAGGTGAGGACAGTAGAGAGGACAGTAGAGAGGTGAGTACAGTAGAGAGGACAGTAGAGAGGTGAGGACAGTAGGACAGTAGAGAGGTGAGGACAGTAGAGAGGACAGTAGAGAGGTGAGGACAGTAGAGAGGTGAGGACAGTAGAGAGGTGAGGACAGTAGAGAGGTGAGGACAGTAGAGAGGTGAGGACAGTAGAGAGGACAGTAGAGAGGTGAGGACAGTAGAGAGGTGAGGACAGTAGAGAGGTGAGGACAGTAGAGAGGTGAGGACAGTAGAGAGGTGAGGACAGTAGAGATGTGAGGACAGTAGAGAGGTGAGGACAGTAGAGAGGTGAGGACAGTAGAGGTGAGGACAGTAGAGAGGTGAGGACAGTAGAGAGGTGAGGACAGTAGAGAGGTGAGGACAGTAGAGAGGACAGTAGAGAGGTGAGGACAGTAGAGAGGTGAGGACAGTAGAGAGGTGAGGACAGTAGAGAGGTGAGGACAGTAGAGAGGTGAGGACAGTAGAGAGGACAGTAGAGAGGTGAGGACAGTAGAGAGGTGAGGACAGTAGAGAGGTGAGGACAGTAGAGAGGTGAGGACAGTAGAGAGGTGAGGACAGTAGAGAGGTGAGGACAGTAGAGAGGACAGTAGAGAGGACAGTAGAGAGGTGAGGACAGTAGAGAGGTGAGGACAGTAGAGAGGACAGTAGAGAGGTGAGGACAGTAGAGAGGTGAGGACAGTAGAGAGGTGAGGACAGTAGAGAGGTGAGGACAGTAGAGAGGTGAGGACAGTAGAGAGGACAGTAGAGAGGTGAGGACAGTAGAGAGGTGAGGACAGTAGAGAGGACAGTAGAGAGGTGAGGACAGTAGAGAGGTGAGGACAGTAGAGAGGACAGTAGAGAGGTGAGGACAGTAGAGAGGTGAGGACAGTAGAGAGGACAGTAGAGAGGTGAGGACAGTAGAGAGGTGAGGACAGTAGAGAGGACAGTAGAGAGGTGAGGACAGTAGAGGTGAGGACAGTAGAGAGGACAGTAGAGAGGTGAGGACAGTAGAGAGGTGAGGACAGTAGAGAGGACAGTAGAGAGGTGAGGACAGTAGAGAGGTGAGGACAGTAGAGAGGTGAGGACAGTAGATAGGTGAGGACAGTAGAGAGGTGAGGACAGTAGAGAGGTGAGGACAGTAGAGAGGACAGTAGAGAGGTGAGGACAGTAGAGAGGTGAGGACAGTAGAGAGGTGAGGACAGTAGAGAGGATAGTAGAGAGGTGAGAACAGTAGAGAGGTGAGGACAGTAGAGAGGTGAGGACAGTAGAGAGGTGAGGACAGTAGAGAAGTGAGGACAGTAGAGAGGACAGTAGAGAGGACAGTAGAGAGGTGAGGACAGTAGAGAGGTGAGGACAGTAGAGAGGTGAGGACAGTAGAGAGGTGAGGACAGTAGAGAGGTGAGGACAGTAGATAGGTGAGGACAGTAGAGAGGTGAGGACAGTAGAGAGGTGAGGACAGTAGAGAGGTGAGGACAGTAGAGAGGTGAGGACAGTAGAGAGGTGAGGACAGTAGAGATGACAGTAGAGAGGTGAGGACAGTAGAGAGGTGAGGACAGTAGAGATGACAGTAGAGAGGTGAGGACAGTAGAGAGGTGAGGACAGTAGAGAGGTGAGGACAGCAGAGAGGTGAGGACAGTAGAGAGGTGAGGACAGTAGAGAGGTGAGGACAGTAGAGAGGTGAGGACAGTAGAGAGGTGAGGACAGTAGAGAGGACAGTAGAGAGGTGAGGACAGTAGAGAGGTGAGGACAGTAGAGAGGTGAGGACAGTAGAGAGGTGAGGACAGTAGAGAGGTGAGGACAGTAGAGAGGACAGTAGAGAGGTGAGGACAGTAGAGATGTGAGGAGAGTAGAGAGGTGAGGACAGTAGAGAGGACAGTAGAGAGGTGAGGACAGTAGAGAGGTGAGGACAGTAGAGAGGTGAGGACAGTAGAGAGGTGAGGACAGTATAGAGGTGAGGACAGTAGAGAGGTGAGGACAGTAGAGAGGTGAGGACAGTAGAGAGGACAGTAGAGAGGTGAGGACAGTAGAGAGGTGAGGACAGCAGAGAGGTGAGGACAGTAGAGAGGTGAGGACAGTAGAGAGGTGAGGACAGTAGAGAGGTGAGGACAGTAGAGAGGTGAGGACAGTAGAGAGGTGAGGACAGTAGAGAGGTGAGGACAGTAGAGAGGTGAGGACAGTAGAGAGGTGAGGACAGTAAAGAGGACAGTAGAGAGGTGAGGACAGTAGAGAGGACAGTAGAGAGGACAGTAGAGAGGTGAGGACAGTAGAGAGGTGAGGACAGTAGAGAGGTGAGGACAGTAGAGAGGTGAGGACAGTAGAGAGGTGAGGACAGTAGAGAGGTGAGGACAGTAGAGAGGTGAGGACAGTAGAGAGGACAGTAGAGAGGTGAGGACAGTAGAGAGGTGAGGACAGTAGAGAGGTGAGGACAGTAGAGGTGAGGACAGTAGAGAGGTAAGGACAGTAGAGAGGTGAGGACAGTAGAGAGGTGAGGACAGTAGAGAGGACAGTAGAGAGGTGAGGACAGTAGAGAGGTGAGGACAGTAGAGAGGTGAGGACAGTAGAGAGGTGAGGACAGTAGAGAGGTGAGGACAGTAGAGGTGAGGACAGTAGAGAGGTGAGGACAGTAGAGAGGTGAGGACAGTAGAGAGGTGAGGACAGTAGAGAGGTGAGGACAGTAGAGAGGTGAGGACAGTAGAGAGGTGAGGACAGTAGAGAGGTGAGGACAGTAGAGAGGTGAGGACAGTAGAGAGGACAGTAGAGAGGTGAGGACAGTAGAGAGGACAGTAGAGAGGACAGTAGAGAGGTGAGGACAGTAGAGAGGTGAGGACAGTAGAGAGGTGAGGACAGTAGAGAGGTGAGGACAGTAGAGAGGTGAGGACAGTACAGAGGACAGTAGAGAGGTGAGGACAGTAGAGAGGTGAGGACAGTAGAGAGGTGAGGACAGTAGAGAGGACAGTAGAGAGGTGAGGGCAGTAGAGAGGTGAGGACAGTAGAGAGGTGAGGACAGTAGAGAGGTGAGGACAGTAGAGAGGTGAGGACAGTAGAGAGGTGAGGACAGTAGAGGTGAGGACAGTAGAGAGGTAAGGACAGTAGAGAGGTGAGGACAGTAGAGAGGTGAGGACAGTAGAGAGGACAGTAGAGAGGTGAGGACAGTAGAGAGGTGAGGACAGTAGAGAGGTGAGGACAGTAGAGAGGTGAGGACAGTAGAGAGGTGAGGACAGTAGAGGTGAGGACAGTAGAGAGGTGAGGACAGTAGAGAGGTGAGGACAGTAGAGAGGTGAGGACAGTAGAGAGGTGAGGACAGTAGAGAGGTGAGGACAGTAGAGAGGACAGCATAAAAAACCTCGGAGTCATTTTTGATTCCTCCCTCTCATTTAATGCACATATAAAAAACGTCACCAAAATTGCATTCTTCCATCTTCGTAATATCGCAAAAATACGCCCCATTTTAACTCTGGCTGATGCTGAAACCCTGATTCATGCTTTTGTCTCATCACGTCTGGACTACTGTAATGCACTTTTTTCAGGCTTACCTAATTCAAGCATCAAAAATCTTCAACTTGTGCAAAATGCGGCTGCACGGATACTAACTAGAACTAGAAAATTTGATCACATCACACCAGTTTTGTCCGCCCTACATTGGCTTCCTATCCAAGCCCGCTCTGACTTTAAAGTGCTACTCCTCACCTACAAAATTTTAAATGGGCTTGCACCGCTCTATCTATCTGATCTCATCTCCCGATACTCGCCCGCTCGTGCTCTGCGCTCACAAAATGCGGGGCTTCTATCGACCCCTAGGGTTAAAAAGAAATCCGCCGGCCACAGAGCCTTTGTCTACCGCGCTCCCTACCTGTGGAACAAATTACCTGCCGTCATCAGGGGCGCCTGCTCTGTCGAAGCTTTTAAATCCCTGCTTAAGACTCATCTTTTCTCTCTCTCCTTCAACCTACCTTGATCTCACCTGGTCGGGGACTGACCTTTAGATTAATCTGTGTAGTTTAGTTATGGTACAGGGTACTACATGGTACCACTGGGTAGTTTACTATAGGGTAGTTTAGTTAGGGTACAGGGTACTACATGGTACCACAGAGTACTACTTGGTACTGCATGGCATTACAGGGTACTACATGGCTTACACAGCTCTACATGGCACTACAGGGTACTACATGGCACCACAGGGTACTACATGGCACTACAGGGTACTACAGGATACTACGGGGTACTACATGGCACTATGGGGTACTATAGGGTACTACATGGCACTACGGGGTACTACATGGCACTACAGGGTACTACATGTCTGCTCCTTTGCAGCACCACAAACATGGGAACTCTCTAAACTCTTCCCCCCCCCCCCCCTCTCCCCCCCCCCCCCTCTCCCTCCCCCTTCTCTCTGAGTACCCGTCTCCTGGCGCTGACCAAGGTGATGGATGCCTCGGGGTCTTGGCCAAGCTTGTAGTGACTGCTCTGCATGCACCTCCGAGGCATTGGATCAGTTATTCACCGCCGTCTGTCCGTGGTCCTGTCAACTGATTAACAGACTGTTAACAGATTAACAGTCAACGCGGTTTCATTGCTGGGTTAAGTACTTCTATTCTATTCACATAATACGCTTACTTCATATATCTACTCCATTCACATATATGCCTACCACTTGTATCTATTGCTATGTCCGCCTACTACAATCTCATGAGCTGTCTAACGCCTGTCCCGTCTCCCTGTCTTCCTATGACTTGCTGTCCTGGAGTGTTGACCGGAGTGTTGGACGTCCCGTGACGAAGGCCGGGAGACTGCGACCCCCTCTGCGTGCCCCCCTGTCTTCGGAGGTTTCGTAGTGGTGACCGGAGTGCCGGATGTCCCGCGATGATGTCGGGGAGTTCGCGACCCTCTCTGTGCCACCCCCCCCTTCCCCCTGTCTCCGGCTGTCCCTGAGCAACGACCGGAGTGCTGAATGTCCCGTGACTAAGACGGGGAGGACGTGACCCTCTTGCGCCGCCCCTGTGCTTCAAATAGATCCGCTATCAACTCTATCTTTAATTTTTCAAAATGTACAGTTGCTATTGCATGCACTCATCTGTGTTTCACTACACACATGAGTGCATGCTTACCAACTGTCCGTCTGCAACACTACTATCACCGACATCTAAGAAGGGAGATCCCCCCTTGAACGGCCCTTCTAAGGTTTCTCTCCTCCACATTGCCTGTGGAGCTTTTTTCCCTATTGTTAGGTTTTAGTGAGTTTTTCCTTACCTTCGCGTGGGGTATGTCTGGGAGTGCTTGCATTCTTTCATTTATTTGCATTCATCTAAAAAATGTTTGGACCCTATGGTGTTCTTGTTCTGTTCTTGACTTATTGTTATGTTGTCTTCTTGACTTGTTTAAAGAAGACCTGTACGGCCCATGGGGACATTAACGTGTGTTGTCGGGCCCTATAAATAAATTTGATTTGATTTGATTTGAGTAGAGAGGTGAGGACAGTAGAGATGTGAGGACAGTAGAGAGGTGAGGACAGTAGAGAGGTGAGGACAGTAGAGAGGTGAGGACAGTAGAGAGGTGAGGACAGTAGAGAGGTGAGGACAGTAGAGAGGTGAGGACAGTAGAGATGTGAGGACAGTAGAGAGGTGAGGACAGTAGAGAGGTGAGGACAGTAGAGAGGTGAGGACAGTAGAGAGGTGAGGACAGTAGAGAGGACAGTAGAGAGGTGAGGACAGTAGAGATGTGAGGACAGTAGAGAGGTGAGGACAGTAGAGAGGACAGTAGAGAGGTGAGGACAGTAGAGAGGTGAGGACAGTAGAGAGGTGAGGACAGTAGAGAGGTGAGGACAGTAGAGAGGTGAGGACAGTAGAGAGGTGAGGACAGTAGAGAGGACAGTAGAGAGGTGAGGACAGTAGAGAGGTGAGGACAGTAGAGAGGACAGTAGAGAGGTGAGGACAGTAGAGAGGTGAGGACAGTAGAGAGGACAGTAGATAGGACAGTAGAGAGGACAGTAGAGAGGTGAGGACAGTAGAGAGGTGAGGACAGTAGAGAGGTGAGGACAGTAGAGAGGACAGTAGAGAGGTGAGGACAGTAGAGAGGTGAGGACAGTAGAGAGGACAGTAGAGAGGACAGTAGAGAGGACAGTAGAGAGGTGAGGACAGTAGAGAGGTGAGGACAGTAGAGAGGTGAGGACAGTAGAGAGGACAGTAGAGAGGTGAGGACAGTAGAGAGGTGAGGACAGTAGAGAGGTGAGGACAGTAGAGAGGACAGTAGAGAGGACAGTAGAGAGGTGAGGACAGTAGAGAGGTGAGGACAGTAGAGAGGACAGTAGAGAGGTGAGGACAGTAGAGAGGTGAGGACAGTAGAGAGGTGAGGACAGTAGAGAGGTGAGGACAGTAGAGAGGTGAGGACAGTAGAGAGGTGAGGACAGTAGAGAGGTGAGGACAGTAGAGAGGTGAGGACAGTAGAGAGGTGAGGACAGTAGAGAGGTGAGGACAGTAGAGAGGACAGTAGAGAGGTGAGGACAGTAGAGAGGTGAGGACAGTAGAGAGGTGAGGACAGTAGAGAGGACAGTAGAGAGGTGAGGACAGTAGAGAGGTGAGGACAGTAGAGAGGTGAGGACAGTAGAGGTGAGGACAGTAGAGAGGTGAGGACAGTAGAGAGGTGAGGACAGTAGAGAGGTGAGGACAGTAGAGAGGTGAGGACAGTAGAGAGGTGAGGACAGTAGAGAGGACAGTAGAGAGGTGAGGACAGTAGAGAGGTGAGGACAGTAGAGAGGTGAGGACAGTAGAGAGGTGAGGACAGTAGAGAGGTGAGGACAGTAGAGAGGTGAGGACAGTAGAGAGGTGAGGACAGTAGAGAGGTGAGGACAGTAGAGAGGTGAGGACAGTAGAGAGGTGAGGACAGTAGAGAGGACAGTAGAGGTGAGGACAGTAGAGAGGTGAGGACAGTAGAGAGGTGAGGACAGTAGAGAGGTGAGGACAGTAGAGAGGTGAGGACAGTAGAGAGGTGAGGACAGTAGAGAGGTGAGTACAGTAGAGAGGTGAGGACAGTAGAGAGGACAGTAGAGAGGTGAGGACAGTAGAGAGGACAGTAGAGAGGACAGTAGAGAGGTGAGGACAGTAGAGAGGTGAGGACAGTAGAGAGGTGAGGACAGTAGAGAGGTGAGGACAGTAGAGAGGTGAGGACAGTAGAGAGGACAGTAGAGAGGTGAGGACAGTAGAGAGGTGAGGACAGTAGAGAGGTGAGGACAGTAGAGGTGAGGACAGTAGAGAGGTGAGGACAGTAGAGAGGACAGTAGAGAGGTGAGGACAGTAGAGAGGTGAGGACAGTAGAGAGGTGAGGACAGTAGAGAGGTGAGGACAGTAGAGAGGTGAGGACAGTAGAGAGGTGAGGACAGTAGAGATGTGAGGACAGTAGAGAGGTGAGGACAGTAGAGAGGTGAGGACAGTAGAGGTGAGGACAGTAGAGAGGTGAGGACAGTAGAGAGGTGAGGACAGTAGAGAGGTGAGGACAGTAGAGAGGACAGTAGAGAGGTGAGGACAGTAGAGATGTGAGGACAGTAGAGAGGTGAGGACAGTAGAGAGGTGAGGACAGTAGAGAGGTGAGGACAGTAGAGAGGTGAGGACAGTAGAGAGGTGAGGACAGTAGAGAGGTGAGGACAGTAGAGATGTGAGGACAGTAGAGAGGTGAGGACAGTAGAGAGGTGAGGACAGTAGAGAGGTGTGGACAGTAGAGAGGTGAGGACAGTAGAGAGGTGAGGACAGTAGAGAGGTGAGGACAGTAGAGAGGACAGTAGAGAGGTGAGGACAGTAGAGATGTGAGGACAGTAGAGAGGTGAGGACAGTAGAGAGGACAGTAGAGAGGTGAGGACAGTAGAGAGGTGAGGACAGTAGAGAGGTGAGGACAGTAGAGAGGTGAGGACAGTAGAGAGGTGAGGACAGTAGAGAGGTGAGGACAGTAGAGAGGACAGTAGAGAGGTGAGGACAGTAGAGAGGTGAGGACAGTAGAGAGGTGAGGACAGTAGAGAGGACAGTAGAGAGGTGAGGACAGTAGAGAGGTGAGGACAGTAGAGAGGACAGTAGAGAGGACAGTAGATAGGACAGTAGAGAGGTGAGGACAGTAGAGAGGTGAGGACAGTAGAGAGGTGAGGACAGTAGAGAGGACAGTAGAGAGGTGAGGACAGTAGAGAGGACAGTAGAGAGGTGAGGACAGTAGAGAGGTGAGGACAGTAGAGAGGACAGTAGAGAGGACAGTAGAGAGGTGAGGACAGTAGAGAGGTGAGGACAGTAGAGAGGTGAGGACAGTAGAGAGGACAGTAGAGAGGTGAGGACAGTAGAGAGGTGAGGACAGTAGAGAGGTGAGGACAGTAGAGAGGACAGTAGAGAGGACAGTAGAGAGGTGAGGACAGTAGAGAGGACAGTAGAGAGGTGAGGACAGTAGAGAGGTGAGGACAGTAGAGAGGTGAGGACAGTAGAGAGGTGAGGACAGTAGAGAGGACAGTAGAGAGGTGAGGACAGTAGAGAGGTGAGGACAGTAGAGAGGACAGTAGAGAGGACAGTAGAGAGGACAGTAGAGAGGTGAGGACAGTAGAGAGGTGAGGACAGTAGAGAGGTGAGGACAGTAGAGAGGACAGTAGAGAGGTGAGGACAGTAGAGAGGTGAGGACAGTAGAGAGGTGAGGACAGTAGAGAGGACAGTAGAGAGGACAGTAGAGAGGTGAGGACAGTAGAGAGGACAGTAGAGAGGTGAGGACAGTAGAGAGGTGAGGACAGTAGAGAGGTGAGGACAGTAGAGAGATGAGGACAGTAGAGAGGACAGTAGAGATGTGAGGACAGTAGAGAGGTGAGGACAGTAGAGAGGTGAGGACAGTAGAGAGGACAGTAGAGAGGTGAGGACAGTAGAGAGGTGAGGACAGTAGAGAGGTGAGGACAGTAGAGAGGTGAGGACAGTAGAGAGGTGAGGACAGTAGAGAGGTGAGGACAGTAGAGAGGTGAGGACAGTAGAGAGGTGAGGACAGTAGAGAGGTGAGGACAGTAGAGAGGTGAGGACAGTAGAGAGGTGAGGACAGTAGAGAGGTGAGGACAGTAGAGAGGTGAGGACAGTAGAGAGGACAGTAGAGAGGTGAGGACAGTAGAGAGGTGAGGACAGTAGAGAGGTGAGGACAGTAGAGAGGTGAGGACAGTAGAGAGGTGAGGACAGTAGAGAGGTGAGGACAGTAGAGAGGACAGTAGAGAGGTGAGGACAGTAGAGAGGTGAGGACAGTAGAGAGGTGAGGACAGTAGAGAGGTGAGGACAGTAGAGAGGTGAGGACAGTAGAGAGGACAGTAGAGGTGAGGACAGTAGAGAGGTGAGGACAGTAGAGAGGTGAGGACAGTAGAGAGGTGAGGACAGTAGAGAGGTGAGGACAGTAGAGAGGTGAGGACAGTAGAGAGGTGAGGACAGTAGAGAGGTGAGGACAGTAGAGAGGTGAGGACAGTAGAGAGGTGAGGAGAGTAGAGAGGACAGTAGAGAGGTGAGGACAGTAGAGAGGTGAGGACAGTAGAGAGGTGAGGACAGTAGAGAGGTGAGGAGGTGAGGACAGTAGAGAGGTGAGGACAGTAGAGAGGACAGTAGAGAGGTGAGGACAGTAGAGGGTGAGGACAGTAGAGAGGACAGTAGAGAGGTGAGGACAGTAGAGAGGTGAGGACAGTAGAGAGGACAGTAGAGAGGTGAGGACAGTAGAGAGGTGAGGACAGTAGAAGGGTGAGGACAGTAGAGAGGTGAGGACATAAAAGGGTAAGACATAGAGGTGAGGACAGTAGAGAGGACAGTAGAGAGGTGACGACAGTAGAGATGTGAGGACAGTATAGAGGTGAGGACAGTAGAGAGGACAGTAGAGAGGTGAGGACAGTAGAGAGGTGAGGACAGTAGAGAGGTGAGGACAGTAGAGAGGTGAGGACAGTAGAGAGGTGAGGACAGTAGAGAGGTGCGGACAGTAGAGAGGTGAGGACAGTAGAGAGGACAGTAGAGAGGTGAGGACAGTAGAGAGGACAGTAGAGAGGTGAGGACAGTAGAGAGGTGAGGACAGTAGAGAGGTGAGGACAGTAGAGAGGTGAGGACAGTAGAGAGGACAAGAGAGGTGAGGACAGTAGAGAGGTGAGGACAGTAGAGAGGTGAGGACAGTAGAGAGGACAGTAGAGAGGTGAGGACAGTAGAGAGGACAGTAGAGAGGTGAGGACAGTAGAGAGGTGAGGACAGTAGAGAGGTGAGGACAGTAGAGAGGTGAGGACAGTAGAGAGGTGAGGACAGTAGAGAGGTGAGGACAGTAGAGAGGTGAGGACAGTAGAGAGGTGAGGACAGTAGAGAGGTGAGGACAGTAGAGAGGTGAGGACAGTAGAGAGGTGAGGACAGTAGAGAGGTGAGGACAGTAGAGAGGACAGTAGAGAGGTGAGGACAGTAGAGAGGTGAGGACAGTAGAGAGGTGAGGACAGTAGAGAGGTGAGGACAGTAGAGAGTTGAGGACAGTAGAGAGGTGAGGACAGTAGAGAGGACAGTAGAGAGGTGAGGACAGTAGAGAGGTGAGGACAGTAGAGAGGTGAGGACAGTAGAGAGGTGAGGACAGTAGAGAGGTGAGGACAGTAGAGAGGTGAGGACAGTAGAGAGGTGAGGACAGTAGAGAGGTGAGGACAGTAGAGAGGTGAGGACAGTAGAGAGGTGAGGACAGTAGAGAGGTGAGGAGAGTAGAGAGGTGAGGACAGTAGAGAGGTGAGGACAGTAGAGAGGTGAGGACAGTAGAGAGGACAGTAGAGAGGTGAGGACAGTAGAGAGGTGAGGACAGTAGAGAGGACAGTAGAGAGGTGAGGACAGTAGAGAGGTGAGGACAGTAGAGAGGTGAGGACAGCAGAGAGGTGAGGACAGTAGAGAGGTGAGGACAGTAGAGAGATGAGGACAGTAGAGAGGTGAGGACAGTAGAGAGGTGAGGACAGTAGAGAGGTGAGGACAGTAGAGAGGACAGTAGAGAGGTGAGGACAGTAGAGAGGACAGTAGAGAGGTGAGGACAGTAGAGAGGTGAGGACAGTAGAGAGGTGAGGACAGTAGAGAGGACAGTAGAGAGGTGAGGACAGTAGAGAGGTGATGACAGTAGAGAGGACAGTAGAGAGGTGAGGACAGTAGAGAGGACAGTAGAGAGGTGAGGACAGTAGAGAGGACAGTAGAGAGGTGAGGACAGTAGAGAGGTGAGGACAGTAGAGAGGTGAGGACAGTAGAGATGACAGTAGAGAGGTGAGGACAGTAGAGAGGTGAGGACAGTAGAGAGGTGAGGACAGTAGAGAGGTGAGGACAGTAGAGAGGTGAGGACAGTAGAGAGGTGAGGACAGTAGAGAGGTGAGGACAGTAGAGAGGACAGTAGAGAGGTGAGGACAGTAGAGAGGACAGTAGAGAGGTGATGACAGTAGAGAGATGAGGACAGTAGAGAGGTGAGGACAGTAGAGAGGTGAGGACAGTAGAGAGGACAGTAGAGAGGTGAGGACAGTAGAGAGGTGAGGACAGTAGAGAGGTGAGGACAGTAGAGAGGTGAGGACAGTAGAGAGGACAGTAGAGAGGTGAGGACAGTAGAGAGGTGAGGACAGTAGAGAGGACAGTAGAGAGGTGAGGACAGTAGAGAGGTGAGGACAGTAGAGAGGACAGTAGAGAGGTGAGGACAGTAGAGAGGTGAGGACAGTAGAAGGGTGAGGACAGTAGAGAGGTGAGGACAGTATAGAGGTGAGGACAGTAGAGAGGACAGTAGAGAGGTGACGACAGTAGAGATGTGAGGACAGTATAGAGGTGAGGACAGTAGAGAGGACAGTAGAGAGGTGAGGACAGTAGAGAGGTGAGGACAGTAGAGAGGTGAGGACAGTAGAGAGGTGAGGACAGTAGAGAGGTGAGGACAGTAGAGAGGTGCGGACAGTAGAGAGGTGAGGACAGTAGAGAGGACAGTAGAGAGGTGAGGACAGTAGAGAGGACAGTAGAGAGGTGAGGACAGTAGAGAGGTGAGGACAGTAGAGAGGTGAGGACAGTAGAGAGGTGAGGACAGTAGAGAGGACAGTAGAGAGGTGAGGACAGTAGAGAGGTGAGGACAGTAGAGAGGTGAGGACAGTAGAGAGGTGAGGACAGTAGAGAGGTGAGGACAGTAGAGAGGACAGTAGAGAGGTGAGGACAGTAGAGAGGACAGTAGAGAGGTGAGGACAGTAGAGAGGTGAGGACAGTAGAGAGGTGAGGACAGTAGAGAGGACAGTAGAGAGGTGAGGACAGTAGAGAGGACAGTAGAGAGGTGAGGACAGTAGAGAGGTGAGGACAGTAGAGAGGTGAGGACAGTAGAGAGGTGAGGACAGTAGAGAGGTGAGGACAGTAGAGAGGTGAGGACAGTAGAGAGGTGAGGACAGTAGAGAGGTGAGGACAGTAGAGAGGACAGTAGAGAGGTGAGGACAGTAGAGAGGTGAGGACAGTAGAGAGGACAGTAGAGAGGTGAGTACAGTAGAGAGGACAGTAGAGAGGTGAGGACAGTAGAGAGGTGAGGACAGTAGAGAGGTGAGGACAGTAGAGAGGTGAGGACAGTAGAGAGGACAGTAGAGAGGACAGTAGAGAGGACAGTAGAGAGGTGAGGACAGTAGAGAGGACAGTAGAGAGGTGAGGACAGTAGAGAGGACAGTAGAGAGGTGAGGACAGTAGAGAGGTGAGGACAGTAGAGAGGTGAGGACAGTAGAGAGGTGAGGACAGTAGAGAGGTGAGGACAGTAGAGAGGTGAGGACAGTAGAGAGGTGAGGACAGTAGAGAGGTGAGGACAGTAGAGAGGTGAGGACAGTAGAGAGGTGAGGACAGTAGAGATGACAGTAGAGAGGTGAGGACAGTAGAGCGGTGAGGACAGTAGAAAGGTGAGGACAGTAGAGAGGACAGTAGAGAGGTGAGGACAGTAGAGAGGTGAGGACAGTAAAGAGGTGAGGACAGTAGAGAGGTGAGGACAGTAGAGAGGTGAGGACAGTATAGAGGTGAGGACAGTAGAGAGGACAGTAGAGAGGTGAGGACAGTAGAGAGGTGAGGACAGTAGAGAGGTGAGGACAGTAGAGAGGACAGTAGAGAGGTGAGGACAGTAGAGAGGTGAGGACAGTAGAGAGGTGAGGACAGTAGAGATGACAGTAGAGAGGTGAGGACAGTAGAGCGGTGAGGACAGTAGAAAGGTGAGGACAGTAGAGAGGACAGTAGAGAGGTGAGGACAGTAGAGAGGTGAGGACAGTAGAAAGGTGAGGACAGTAGAGGTGAGGACAGTAGAGAGGTAAGGACAGTAGAGAGGTGAGGACAGTAGAGAGGTGAGGACAGTAGAGAGGACAGTAGAGAGGTGAGGACAGTAGAGAGGTGAGGACAGTAGAGAGGTGAGGACAGTAGAGAGGTGAGGACAGTAGAGAGGTGAGGACAGTAGAGAGGTGAGGACAGTAGAGGTGAGGACAGTAGAGAGGTGAGGACAGTAGAGAGGTGAGGACAGTAGAGAGGTGAGGACAGTAGACAGGTGAGGACAGTAGAGAGGTGAGGACAGTAGAGAGGTGAGGACAGTAGAGATGTGAGGACAGTAGAGAGGTGAGGACAGTAGAGAGGACAGTAGAGAGGTGAGGACAGTAGAGAGGTGAGGACAGTAGAGAGGTGAGGACAGTAGAGAGGTGAGGACAGTAGAGAGGTGAGGACAGTAGAGAGGTGAGGACAGTAGAGATGTGAGGACAGTAGAGAGGTGAGGACAGTAGAGAGGTGAGGACAGTAGAGAGGTGAGGACAGTAGAGAGGTGAGGACAGTAGAGAGGACAGTAGAGAGGTGAGGACAGTAGAGATGTGAGGACAGTAGAGAGGTGAGGACAGTAGAGAGGACAGTAGAGAGGTGAGGACAGTAGAGAGGTGAGGACAGTAGAGAGGTGAGGACAGTAGAGAGGTGAGGACAGTAGAGAGGTGAGGACAGTAGAGAGGACAGTAGAGAGGTGAGGACAGTAGAGAGGTGAGGACAGTAGAGAGGACAGTAGAGAGGTGAGGACAGTAGAGAGGTGAGGACAGTAGAGAGGACAGTAGATAGGACAGTAGAGAGGACAGTAGAGAGGTGAGGACAGTAGAGAGGTGAGGACAGTAGAGAGGTGAGGACAGTAGAGAGGACAGTAGAGAGGTGAGGACAGTAGAGAGGACAGTAGAGAGGACAGTAGAGAGGACAGTAGAGAGGTGAGGACAGTAGAGAGGTGAGGACAGTAGAGAGGTGAGGACAGTAGAGAGGACAGTAGAGAGGTGAGGACAGTAGAGAGGTGAGGACAGTAGAGAGGTGAGGACAGTAGAGAGGACAGTAGAGAGGACAGTAGAGAGGTGAGGACAGTAGAGAGGTGAGGACAGTAGAGAGGACAGTAGAGAGGTGAGGACAGTAGAGAGGTGAGGACAGTAGAGAGGTGAGGACAGTAGAGAGGTGAGGACAGTAGAGAGGTGAGGACAGTAGAGAGGTGAGGACAGTAGAGAGGTGAGGACAGTAGAGAGGTGAGGACAGTAGAGAGTTGAGGACAGTAGAGAGGTGAGGACAGTAGAGAGGTGAGGACAGTAGAGAGGACAGTAGAGAGGTGAGGACAGTAGAGAGGTGAGGACAGTAGAGAGGTGAGGACAGTAGAGAGGACAGTAGAGAGGTGAGGACAGTAGAGAGGTGAGGACAGTAGAGAGGTGAGGACAGTAGAGAGGTGAGGACAGTAGAGAGGTGAGGACAGTAGAGAGGTGAGGACAGTAGAGAGGTGAGGACAGTAGAGAGGTGAGGACAGTAGAGAGGTGAGGACAGTAGAGAGGTGAGGACAGTAGAGAGGACAGTAGAGAGGTGAGGACAGTAGAGAGGTGAGGACAGTAGAGAGGTGAGGACAGTAGAGAGGTGAGGACAGTAGAGAGGTGAGGACAGTAGAGAGGTGAGGACAGTAGAGAGGTGAGGACAGTAGAGAGGTGAGGACAGTAGAGAGGACAGTAGAGGTGAGGACAGTAGAGAGGTGAGGACAGTAGAGAGGTGAGGACAGTAGAGAGGTGAGGACAGTAGAGAGGTGAGGACAGTAGAGAGGTGAGGACAGTAGAGAGGTGAGGACAGTAGAGAGGTGAGGACAGTAGAGAGGTGAGGACAGTAGAGAGGACAGTAGAGAGGTGAGGACAGTAGAGAGGACAGTAGAGAGGACAGTAGAGAGGTGCGGACAGTAGAGAGGTGAGGACAGTAGAGAGGTGAGGACAGTAGAGAGGTGAGGACAGTAGAGAGGTGAGGACAGTAGAGAGGACAGTAGAGAGGTGAGGACAGTAGAGAGGTGAGGACAGTAGAGAGGTGAGGACAGTAGAGGTGAGGACAGTAGAGAGGTGAGGACAGTAGAGAGGTGAGGACAGTAGAGAGGTGAGGACAGTAGAGAGGACAGTAGAGAGGTGAGGACAGTAGAGAGGTGAGGACAGTAGAGAGGTGAGGACAGTAGAGAGGTGAGGACAGTAGAGAGGTGAGGACAGTAGAGAGGTGAGGACAGTAGAGGTGAGGACAGTAGAGAGGTGAGGACAGTAGAGAGGTGAGGACAGTAGAGAGGTGAGGACAGTAGAGAGGTGAGGACAGTAGAGAGGACAGTAGAGAGGTGAGGACAGTAGAGATGTGAGGACAGTAGAGAGGTGAGGACAGTAGAGAGGTGAGGACAGTAGAGAGGTGAGGACAGTAGAGAGGTGAGGACAGTAGAGAGGTGAGGACAGTAGAGAGGTGAGGACAGTAGAGATGTGAGGACAGTAGAGAGGTGAGGACAGTAGAGAGGTGAGGACAGTAGAGAGGTGAGGACAGTAGAGAGGTGAGGACAGTAGAGAGGTGAGGACAGTAGAGAGGTGAGGACAGTAGAGAGGACAGTAGAGAGGTGAGGACAGTAGAGATGTGAGGACAGTAGAGAGGTGAGGACAGTAGAGAGGACAGTAGAGAGGTGAGGACAGTAGAGAGGTGAGGACAGTAGAGAGGTGAGGACAGTAGAGAGGTGAGGACAGTAGAGAGGTGAGGACAGTAGAGAGGTGAGGACAGTAGAGAGGACAGTAGAGAGGTGAGGACAGTAGAGAGGTGAGGACAGTAGAGAGGACAGTAGAGAGGTGAGGACAGTAGAGAGGACAGTAGAGAGGACAGTAGAGAGGACAGTAGAGAGGTGAGGACAGTAGAGAGGTGAGGACAGTAGAGAGGTGAGGACAGTAGAGAGGACAGTAGAGAGGTGAGGACAGTAGAGAGGTGAGGACAGTAGAGAGGACAGTAGAGAGGACAGTAGAGAGGTGAGGACAGTAGAGAGGTGAGGACAGTAGAGAGGTGAGGACAGTAGAGAGGTGAGGACAGTAGAGAGGACAGTAGAGAGGTGAGGACAGTAGAGAGGTGAGGACAGTAGAGAGGTGAGGACAGTAGAGAGGACAGTAGAGAGGACAGTAGAGAGGTGAGGACAGTAGAGAGGACAGTAGAGAGGTGAGGACAGTAGAGAGGTGAGGACAGTAGAGAGGTGAGGACAGTAGAGAGGTGAGGACAGTAGAGAGGTGAGGACAGTAGAAAGGTGAGGACAGTAGAGAGGTGAGGACAGTAGAGAGGTGAGGACAGTAGAGAGGTGAGGACAGTAGAGAGGTGAGGACAGTAGAGAGGTGAGGACAGTAGAGAGATGAGGACAGTAGAGAGGACAGTAGAGAGGTGAGGACAGTAGAGAGGTGAGGACAGTAGAGAGGTGAGGACAGTAGAGAGGACAGTAGAGAGGTGAGGACAGTAGAGAGGTGAGGACAGTAGAGAGGTGAGGACAGTAGAGAGGTGAGGACAGTAGAGAGGTGAGGACAGTAGAGAGGTGAGGACAGTAGAGAGGTGAGGACAGTAGAGAGGTGAGGACAGTAGAGAGGTGAGGACAGTAGAGAGGTGAGGACAGTAGAGAGGTGAGGACAGTAGAGAGGACAGTAGAGAGGTGAGGACAGTAGAGAGGTGAGGACAGTAGAGAGGTGAGGACAGTAGAGAGGTGAGGACAGTAGAGAGGTGAGGACAGTAGAGAGGTGAGGACAGTAGAGAGGACAGTAGAGAGGTGAGGACAGTAGAGAGGTGAGGACAGTAGAGAGGTGAGGACAGTAGAGAGGTGAGGACAGTAGAGAGGTGAGGACAGTAGAGAGGTGAGGACAGTAGAGAGGTGAGGACAGTAGAGAGGTGAGGACAGTAGAGAGGTGAGGACAGTAGAGAGGTGAGGACAGTAGAGAGGTGAGGACAGTAGAGAGGTGAGGACAGTAGAGAGATGAGGACAGTAGAGAGGACAGTAGAGAGGTGAGGACAGTAGAGAGGTGAGGACAGTAGAGAGGTGAGGACAGTAGAGAGGACAGTAGAGAGGTGAGGACAGTAGAGAGGTGAGGACAGTAGAGAGGTAGAGAGGTGAGGACAGTAGAGAGGTGAGGACAGTAGAGATGTGAGGACAGTAGAGAGGTGAGGACAGTAGAGAGGTGAGGACAGTAGAGAGGTGAGGACAGTAGAGAGGTGAGGACAGTAGAGAGGTGAGGACAGTAGAGAGGTGAGGACAGTAGAGAGGACAGTAGAGAGGTGAGGACAGTAGAGAGGTGAGGACAGTAGAGAGGTGAGGACAGTAGAGAGGTGAGGACAGTAGAGAGGTGAGGACAGTAGAGAGGTGAGGACAGTAGAGAGGACAGTAGAGAGGTGAGGACAGTAGAGAGGTGAGGACAGTAGAGAGGTGAGGACAGTAGAGAGGTGAGGACAGTAGAGAGGTGAGGACAGTAGAGAGGACAGTAGAGTGAGGACAGTAGAGAGGTGAGGACAGTAGAGAGGTGAGGACAGTAGAGAGGTGAGGACAGTAGAGAGGTGAGGACAGTAGAGAGGTGAGGACAGTAGAGAGGTGAGGACAGTAGAGAGGTGAGGACAGTAGAGAGGTGAGGAGAGTAGAGAGGTGAGGACAGTAGAGAGGTGAGGACAGTAGAGAGGACAGTAGAGAGGTGAGGACAGTAGAGATGTGAGGACAGTAGAGAGGTGAGGACAGTAGAGAGGACAGTAGAGAGGTGAGGACAGTAGAGAGGTGAGGACAGTAGAGAGGTGAGGACAGTAGAGAGGTGAGGACAGTAGAGAGGTGAGGACAGTAGAGAGGTGAGGACAGTAGAGAGGACAGTAGAGAGGTGAGGACAGTAGAGAGGTGAGGACAGTAGAGAGGTGAGGACAGTAGAGAGGACAGTAGAGAGGTGAGGACAGTAGAGAGGTGAGGACAGTAGAGAGGACAGTAGAGAGGACAGTAGATAGGACAGTAGAGAGGTGAGGACAGTAGAGAGGTGAGGACAGTAGAGAGGTGAGGACAGTAGAGAGGACAGTAGAGAGGTGAGGACAGTAGAGAGGACAGTAGAGAGGTGAGGACAGTAGAGAGGTGAGGACAGTAGAGAGGACAGTAGAGAGGACAGTAGAGAGGACAGTAGAGAGGTGAGGACAGTAGAGGAGGACAGTAGAGAGGTGAGGACAGTAGAGAGGACAGTAGAGAGGTGAGGACAGTAGAGAGGTGAGGACAGTAGAGAGGACAGTAGAGAGGACAGTAGAGAGGTGAGGACAGTAGAGAGGACAGTAGAGAGGTGAGGACAGTAGAGAGGTGAGGACAGTAGAGAGGTGAGGACAGTAGAGAGGTGAGGACAGTAGAGAGGACAGTAGAGAGGTGAGGACAGTAGAGAGGTGAGGACAGTAGAGAGGACAGTAGAGAGGACAGTAGAGAGGACAGTAGAGAGGTGAGGACAGTAGAGAGGTGAGGACAGTAGAGAGGTGAGGACAGTAGAGAGGACAGTAGAGAGGTGAGGACAGTAGAGAGGTGAGGACAGTAGAGAGGTGAGGACAGTAGAGAGGACAGTAGAGAGGACAGTAGAGAGGTGAGGACAGTAGAGAGGACAGTAGAGAGGTGAGGACAGTAGAGAGGTGAGGACAGTAGAGAGGTGAGGACAGTAGAGAGATGAGGACAGTAGAGAGGACAGTAGAGATGTGAGGACAGTAGAGAGGTGAGGACAGTAGAGAGGTGAGGACAGTAGAGAGGACAGTAGAGAGGTGAGGACAGTAGAGAGGTGAGGACAGTAGAGAGGTGAGGACAGTAGAGAGGTGAGGACAGTAGAGAGGTGAGGACAGTAGAGAGGTGAGGACAGTAGAGAGGTGAGGACAGTAGAGAGGTGAGGACAGTAGAGAGGTGAGGACAGTAGAGAGGTGAGGACAGTAGAGAGGTGAGGACAGTAGAGAGGTGAGGACAGTAGAGAGGTGAGGACAGTAGAGAGGACAGTAGAGAGGTGAGGACAGTAGAGAGGTGAGGACAGTAGAGAGGTGAGGACAGTAGAGAGGTGAGGACAGTAGAGAGGTGAGGACAGTAGAGAGGTGAGGACAGTAGAGAGGACAGTAGAGAGGTGAGGACAGTAGAGAGGTGAGGACAGTAGAGAGGTGAGGACAGTAGAGAGGTGAGGACAGTAGAGAGGTGAGGACAGTAGAGAGGACAGTAGAGGTGAGGACAGTAGAGAGGTGAGGACAGTAGAGAGGTGAGGACAGTAGAGAGGTGAGGACAGTAGAGAGGTGAGGACAGTAGAGAGGTGAGGACAGTAGAGAGGTGAGGACAGTAGAGAGGTGAGGACAGTAGAGAGGTGGGACAGTAGAGAGGTGAGGAGAGTAGAGAGGACAGTAGAGAGGTGAGGACAGTAGAGAGGTGAGGACAGTAGAGAGGTGAGGACAGTAGAGAGGTGAGGACAGTAGAGAGGACAGTAGAGAGGTGAGGACAGTAGAGAGGTGAGGACAGTAGAGAGGACAGTAGAGAGGTGAGGACAGTAGAGAGGTGAGGACAGTAGAGAGGACAGTAGAGAGGTGAGGACAGTAGAGAGGTGAGGACAGTAGAAGGGTGAGGACAGTAGAGAGGTGAGGACAGTATAGAGGTGAGGACAGTAGAGAGGACAGTAGAGAGGTGCGACAGTAGAGATGTGAGGACAGTATAGAGGTGAGGACAGTAGAGAGGACAGTAGAGAGGTGAGGACAGTAGAGAGGTGAGGACAGTAGAGAGGTGAGGACAGTAGAGAGGTGAGGACAGTAGAGAGGTGCGGACAGTAGAGAGGTGAGGACAGTAGAGAGGACAGTAGAGAGGTGAGGACAGTAGAGAGGACAGTAGAGAGGTGAGGACAGTAGAGAGGTGAGGACAGTAGAGAGGTGAGGACAGTAGAGAGGTGAGGACAGTAGAGAGGACAGTAGAGAGGTGAGGACAGTAGAGAGGTGAGGACAGTAGAGAGGTGAGGACAGTAGAGAGGTGAGGACAGTAGAGAGGTGAGGACAGTAGAGAGGACAGTAGAGAGGTGAGGACAGTAGAGAGGACAGTAGAGAGGTGAGGACAGTAGAGAGGTGAGGACAGTAGAGAGGTGAGGACAGTAGAGAGGTGAGGACAGTAGAGAGGTGAGGACAGTAGAGAGGTGAGGACAGTAGAGAGGTGAGGACAGTAGAGAGGTGAGGACAGTAGAGAGGTGAGGACAGTAGAGAGGTGAGGACAGTAGAGAGGTGAGGACAGTAGAGAGGTGAGGACAGTAGAGAGGACAGTAGAGAGGTGAGGACAGTAGAGAGGTGAGGACAGTAGAGAGGTGAGGACAGTAGAGAGGTGAGGACAGTAGAGAGGTGAGGACAGTAGAGAGGTGAGGACAGTAGAGATGTGAGGACAGTAGAGAGGTGAGGACAGTAGAGAGGTGAGGACAGTAGAGAGGTGAGGACAGTAGAGAGGTGAGGACAGTAGAGAGGTGAGGACAGTAGAGAGGTGAGGACAGTAGAGAGGTGAGGACAGTAGAGAGGTGAGGACAGTAGAGGTGAGGACAGTAGAGAGGTGAGGACAGTAGAGAGGTGAGGACAGTAGAGAGGTGAGGAGAGTAGAGAGGTGAGGACAGTAGAGGGAGGACAGTAGAGAGGTGAGGACAGTAGAGAGGACAGTAGAGAGGTGAGGACAGTAGAGAGGTGAGGACAGTAGAGAGGACAGTAGAGAGGTGAGGACAGTAGAGAGGTGAGGACAGTAGAGAGGTGAGGACAGCAGAGAGGTGAGGACAGTAGAGAGGTGAGGACAGTAGAGAGATGAGGACAGTAGAGAGGTGAGGACAGTAGAGAGGTGAGGACAGTAGAGAGTGAGGACAGTAGAGAGGACAGTAGAGAGGTGAGGACAGTAGAGAGGACAGTAGAGAGGTGAGGACAGTAGAGAGGTGAGGACAGTAGAGAGGTGAGGACAGTAGAGAGGACAGTAGAGAGGTGAGGACAGTAGAGAGGTGATGACAGTAGAGAGGACAGTAGAGAGGTGAGGACAGTAGAGAGGACAGTAGAGAGGTGAGGACAGTAGAGAGGACAGTAGAGAGGTGAGGACAGTAGAGAGGTGAGGACAGTAGAGAGGTGAGGACAGTAGAGATGACAGTAGAGAGGTGAGGACAGTAGAGAGGTGAGGACAGTAGAGAGGTGAGGACAGTAGAGAGGTGAGGACAGTAGAGAGGTGAGGACAGTAGAGAGGTGAGGACAGTAGAGAGGTGAGGACAGTAGAGAGGACAGTAGAGAGGTGAGGACAGTAGAGAGGACAGTAGAGAGGTGATGACAGTAGAGAGATGAGGACAGTAGAGAGGTGAGGACAGTAGAGAGGTGAGGACAGTAGAGAGGACAGTAGAGAGGTGAGGACAGTAGAGAGGTGAGGACAGTAGAGAGGTGAGGACAGTAGAGAGGTGAGGACAGTAGAGAGGACAGTAGAGAGGTGAGGACAGTAGAGAGGTGAGGACAGTAGAGAGGACAGTAGAGAGGTGAGGACAGTAGAGAGGTGAGGACAGTAGAGAGGACAGTAGAGAGGTGAGGACAGTAGAGAGGTGAGGACAGTAGAAGGGTACAGCCGCATGCAAGCTAATAGCCTAGCCAGCCCTGATGCTATCCCCTTTAGCTCCCACAACATGACGTCAGAAGCGACCAACTTTTGCAAATAACTCCCAATCAACGTTATTATTACACAATCGCTCCATACACAACACGCGCCACTAAACGCCCCTCCGCTGCTTCTAACCATAATATTGCACAAGCCTTTTCCACTGCGTTATCTCCCAAACACTCATACCAGCTAAGTAGCTAGCCAACCTGATGTGATGTTCAATGCGCTCCCGGGAGCCGCGCGCTATGTGCCGTTCGAGATCCGTACATTCCATTCAGTCCGCTCGTCACCAATCTAATTCTAACCCGACTCACACATGTTTAACAATTAACTACTTTAAAAGAAAATAATTTAAAACCTTCTAATATACCAACGCCGTCTACACAGTCCAACACGAATCATAAACCAATTCTCCTACCCTTTCTTCGCCCGGCTCCACACACAGCCAGGACGTTCACACACTCCACTCAACACTATGATGTCATCAACCGGCGACATCTTTCCTCCACCATAATATCGTACACAATTGTTACCGCATTAAATATAACCATTAAAACTGCCACAATCCCCTCAACCTACGCCTCGATTCGCTTCTTAACAACAATTGCCGCCACAGTGTTTCGTCAATTCTCTCACATCACCGCCTTACCGTCCCTAGAGTTACCGCGGCTCTTCCACAGAGCTAAGCCAGTTAGCCCCAACATCCAATATGATTCGCTTCAGACTCGTATACCGCCCTGATCCACGTTAAACAACACAACAACCCGGCCAAGGCTGCTCTGCATACATACAATACAAGCAATGTACACTTACATTTGTAAACAGTATTATTAAACGATGTGTTGATAAGCGCTTCTGTCCCCGTTTTACTCTATACTCTGTCTCATTATACTCTACTATAGTCTGTAACTCTGTCCCATTGTACTCTATCTGTGTTATCAGGGTTTCAGCTTCCCTGTACTCTGTTTATCAGGGTTTCAGCTTCCCTGTACTCTGTTCATCAGGGTTTCAGCTTCCCTGTACTCTGTTCACACCGTGGAACCAGGGCTCATAACAACCTGTACTACAATCACGGTTCGCTCTGTGGTATCAGGGCTCATATTCCCTGTATTCTCTTCTCTCCGTGGTATTAGGGAACATAATCCCTGTACTACGATCACGGCTCTCTCTGTGGTATCAGGGCTCATATTCCCTGTATTCTCTTCTCTCCGTGGTATTAGGGAACATAATCCCTGTACTACGATCACGGCTCTCTCATCAGACTCTTTACCTTACCCTATAATCTTCTCTTTAAGATCTGACTACTCTGCATTGTCCATCACTGTCCATAGTCACCTCACAGTCCCACTTC
>NC_140184.1:72182303-72187303 GCF_963971535.1 Notolepis coatsorum
GGTGGTCAGTGATCCAGCTATGGTCTGTCTGAGAGGTGGTCAGTGATCCAGCTGTACTGTGGTCTGTTAGAGAGGTGGTCAGTGATCCAGCTGTACTGTGGTCTGTTAGAGAGGTGGTCAGTGATCCATGTGTACTGTGGTCTGTTAGAGAGGTGGTCAGTGATCCAGCTGTACTGTGGTCTGTTAGAGAGGTGGTCAGTGATCCAGCTGTACTGTGGTCTGTTGGAGAGGTGGTCAGTGATCCAGGTGTACTGTGGTCTGTTGGAGAGGTGGTCAGTGATCCAGCTGTACTGTGGTCTGTTAGAGAGGTGGTCAGTGATCCAGCTGTGGTCTATTAGAGATGTGGTCAGTGATCCAGCTGTACTGTGGTCTGTTGGAGAGGTGGTCAGTGATCCAGCTGTACTGTGGTCTGTTAGAGAGGTGGTCATTGATCCAGCTGTACTGTGGTCTGTTAGAGAGGTGGTCAGTGATCCAGCTGTACTGTGGTCTGTTAGAGAGGTGGTCAGTGATCCAGCTGTACTGTGGTCTGTTGGAGAGGTGGTCAGTGATCCAGCTGTACTGTGGTCTGTTAGAGAGGTGGTCAGTTATCCAGCTGTACTGTGGTCTGTTAGAGAGGTGGTCAGTGATCCAGCTGTACTGTGGTCTGTTAGAGAGGTGGTCAGTGATCCAGCTGTACTGTGGTCTGTTAGAGAGGTGGTCAGTGATCCAGCTGTGGTCTGTTGGAGAGGTGGTAAGTGATCCAGCTGTACTGTGGTCTGTTAGAGAGGTGGTCAGTGATCCAGCTGTACTGTGGTCTGTTAGAGAGGTGGTCAGTGATCCAGCTGTGGTCTGTTGGAGAGGTGGTAAGTGATCCAGCTGTACTGTGGTCTGTTAGAGAGGTGGTCAGTGATCCAGCTGTACTGTGGTCTGTTAGAGAGGTGGTCAGTGATCCAGCTGTACTGTGGTCTGTTAGAGAGGTGGTCAGTGATCCAGGCTGTACTGTGGTCTGTCTGTGAGGTGGTCAGTGATCCAGCTGTACTGTGGTCTGTTAGAGAGGTGGTCAGTGATCCAGCTGTACTGTGGTCTGTTAGAGAGGTGGTCAGTGATCCAGCTGTACTGTGGTCTGTTAGAGAGGTGGTCAGTGATCCAGCTGTACTGTGGTCTGTTAGAGAGGTGGTCAGTGATCCAGCTGTACTGTGGTCTGTTAGAGAGGTGGTCAGTGATCCAGCTGTACTGTGGTCTGTTAGAGAGGTGGTCAGTGATCCAGCTGTGCTGTGGTCTGTCTGTGAGGTGGTCAGTGATCCAGGCTGTACTGTGGTCTGTCTGTGAGGTGGTCAGTGATCCAGCTGTACTGTGGTCTGTCTGTGAGGTGGTCAGTGATCCAGCTGTACTGTGGTCTGTCTGTGAGGTGGTCAGTGATCCAGGCTGTGGTCTGTTAGAGAGGTGGTCAGTGATCCAGGCTGTGGTCTGTCTGTGAGGTGGTCAGGCCGTGCTCCAGGCACATCACCGTGAGCTTCTCCACTAGCCACAAAGGCTGGATGGTGTTGAAGGTGCTAGAGTCAAAGAATGGACCAGTCACCTCTGATGGCTAAAATTATTGACCACCTTTGTAGCCAATGAACTTCTGGAGCCAGGGATATCCCATGCTGATCGCAACGAGAAAGGGCTAGAAGAATCCAGGGAAGTCCTTTGTTTTGACTAGAGCCTCGAAATGAATGGCAGCGGACGGCCATTTTGGATAATAATGCCGAAATAACGCCGGTACACACATTGCAAAACCCTTTGTCAAACACTCATTTTCCATGGGATTGTTATAAACTTTGGACCTGTACTGTAGATAAGTCTTCAGGCTATGGAACCATTATGTTTTCCAGCTCCTACCTCTCAGCTGGGAGTTCAAAAGAGGCATAGGCAACCAGGAAACAGAAATGTGAGTACACAAAACTTTTACTTCAGTGTGTTCAAACCTCTGTTACTCTATTTCATTAGCACTCAAAGTGATTTATCTTTATTGTGTAAGCAACCTCAGAATGTTACCTTTCAAAAGAGACCAGACTCATGCATGTGCTACAAGTATGAAGTATAATAAATCGCAAATTACTTTGGGTATGCAATCGTCACATTTGGTACATCAATGTCCTCTCCTCCAATGTGGCTCCTCCTTGACTTCCTCAGACCCTGTGGAACAGACCTGGTGGGAGGTAACCTGTGGAACAGACCTGGTGGGAGGTAACCTGTGGAACAGACCTGGTGGGAGGTAACCTGTGGAACAGACCTGGTGGGAGGTAACCTGTGGAACAGACCTGGTGGGAGGTAACCTGTGGAACAGACCTGGTGGGAGGTAACCTGTGGAACAGACCTGGTGGGAGGTAACCTGTGGAACAGACCTGGTGGGAGGTAACCTGTGGAACAGACCTGGTGGGAGGTAACCTGTGGAACAGACCTGGTGGGAGGTAACCTGTGGAACAGACCTGGTGGGAGGTAACCTGTGGAACAGACCTGGTGGGAGGTAACCTGTGATACAAGCTTCACCAGATTGTGGTCTGATTGGCCAAGGGGGGGGGGGGGGGGGGCTGAACTTTATGCCTCCTTGGCATCACCACTGAGAAGCCCTCATGTTTGATGTTGAACGATGAACGATGTTGTGAGGCCCTCGGTTGCAAAATTACAACATCACTTTTAGCTTTTAGCTATTTAAATTACAACATCACTTTTAGCTTTTAGCTATTTAAATTACAACATCACTTTTAGCTTTTAGCTATTTAAATTACAACATCACTTTTAGCTTTTAGCTATTTTTTTTAAAATGTGTAAATTTTTATTTTTTAAGCACATTTACATAGTCAGGGTCGTGTTGTTCAGCCTCACAATGCTATTGGATAGTAAATGTGTTTATAGGTTCCACCCTCTGGCCTCTGAAGTTACTAATGTCTTTTTTATTATAAAGTGATTTAATGTGATATATTGTTGTCAATTTTTTCAGCTATATACTCACCTAACTCAAAGTAACTTCTAGCTGAATAACTTCACAGAAGTAACATTAACATTAACTTAGCGTAAAACAACGTACAGTCACTTAGACAGAGTTAATAAAAGAAACAGCGAAAGAAAAATGAAGAATAGGAGTGTGATGAGCTGCCACACACCTCGGCACCAAACCCCGCACGTTTCTCCGATGTATCTTTGTGCACGGGGCGTGCACAGGAGCACACACATGTATCTTTGTGCACGGGGCGTGCACGGGAGCACACACATGTATCTTTGTGCACGGGGCGTGCACGGGAGCACACACATGTATCTTTGTGCACGGGGCGTGCACGGGAGCACACACATGTATCTTTGTGCACGGGGCGTGCACGGGAGCACACACATGTATCTTTGTGCACGGGGCGTGCACGGGAGCACACACATGTATCTTTGTGCACGGGGCGTGCACGGGAGCACACACATGTATCTTTGTGCACGGGGCGTGCACGGGAGCACACACATGTATCTTTGTGCACGGGGCGTGCACGGGAGCACACACATGTATCTTTGTGCACGGGGCGTGCACAGGAGCACACACATGTATCTTTGTGCACGGGGCGTGCACAGGAGCACACACATGTATCTTTGTGCACGGGGCGTGCACGGAAGCACACACATGTATCTTTGTGCACGGGGCGTGCACGGGAGCACACACATGTATCTTTGTGCACGGGGCGTGTGCAGGAGCACACACATGTATCTTTGTGCACGGGGCGTGCACGGGAGCACACACATGTATCTTTGTGCACGGGGCGTGTGCAGGAGCACACACATGTATCTTTGTGCACGGGGCGTGTGCAGGAGCACACACATGCCTGCGTGAACGCACATTATGCACGCATGCATACACGCCAAGGTCTAAATTGAACAGGCCAGCATGGAGTAGACCAATTACATCACTGTAGCAATTAAAATAAAACAACAGGACTCTTTCAAGCTGTCCTGCATGGGGATATCATTTGGGAAAGAAAGAAAGAAAGAAAGAAAGAAAGAAAGAAAGAAGAAAGAAAGAAAGAAAGAAAGAAAGAAAGAAAGAAAGAAAGAAAAAAAGAAAGAAAGAAAGAAAGAAAGAAAGAAGAAAGAAAAGAAAGAAAGAAAGAAAGAAAGAAAGAAAGAAAGAAAGAAAGAAAGAAGAAAATAAAGAAAAAGGTAAGGGGGTGAAGAAATTGAGAAAGAAAGATGAAGGAGAACAACAATAAGAATAATAATAAGAAACAATCACGATCCAGTCAGATCACCACAACGTTCATTTCACTAGAATAAATTGGATTGGCTGCAGTTATAGCTCTAAACTAGTCTCCCGTGGCTCCAATGAAGAAGGGAATGATTGGCTCCCCGTTTCCCGGCAACCATCAGAGCTTCATAACATCCTGCGATCATCTCAGTGGAGGCGATACACGCCGACGCCGTTTAGCGAGCGCCGGAACGGGATGGTCTTTCCAAGGGGGGGGGGGGAGCAGCGTGTGTCCATGTGTCAAAAGAGAACGTCATTCATATCTCTTGATCTGGCTGATGTCGACACACTCACAGTATTGTAAACAGGACGGTGTGTTCTGTACTCGCTCCCTCCTCCGTGTGTCGGCGGGGAGCAGAGGTCGACGGCCGCGCACTCAAGGTAAGTGAGTAACCGTCTGCGCGTGTCGACCGATTCTGACAAAGTGACAGGTGTATTATAGGTGGGTGTGTCTCACAGCTGGACAGATGACAGGTGAGAGGAGGTAAGACCGAGGGGTGGTGGGTAGGGGGGGGGGGGGGGGTTATTCTCCGATTGATAACCACATTGATTGATTGAAACATTCACTTATATTTTCACGCGTCGACCGTGACTGACCTTGTCGTTGTGAGTCAAATGTCCTACGTCCCCTGGAGTGACATCGCTATTTCCCACTGACCACGGTGACGTACGTGTTAGTGTGTCTGTCCACTTCCTGTGTTAGTGTGTCTGTCCACTTCCTGTGTTAGTGTGTCTGTCCACTTCCTGTGTTAGTGTGTCT
>NC_140184.1:72189803-72379065 GCF_963971535.1 Notolepis coatsorum
ACCTCCACTATCCCTCGCACCTAACCAGACACTACCATTATAAGCTAGCTTTTATTCTCTCCACCACTTCTAACCACATTGACATTTGATTTTTTTATTAGCGATCTGAATTCATATTTCATCAACCGAGTCTCCCGTTGGTACAGCAGACCCTCTAGGACAGGGGTCAGGAACCTTTTTGACTGGGAGAGCCATAAAAGCCAATATTTCTAAATATATTTCATTGAGAGCCATATAGTATTTTTAACGTATAATAAATTAAATATGTCTTACTTTTAATGCGACTTCTGGTGCTGCATGGTTTTGCTGATGGCCTTGTAATCTGGTTCATACGTGGTGAGGTTGAGCTTCATGCAGGCGTTGAGGCTTCCATCAGTTAAATGTGAGCGTAGGTTGGTCTTATGTTCCTCATATGCGAGAATGACTGCCCACATGCATATGTAGAGCCAAACATGGTCAATACGGCAATACTCACGCTGCATTGTGTGGTATGTCACAGGAAGCTGGTTCCAAGTTTTAAGAATCAGCTGGTCTTCAGGTTGAAGATTTTTCATTTCTGTCCACTTGTGTTCCCTTGCCAGCTCTGCTCGCTATATCTTCAGCTACAGATACTATTAGCTGTATCTTCAAAACTAATTTCTGTTTACTTTAAAATGACACAGTATTATTAAGAAATATCACAAGTATTAAAAAAAAAATAAAAAATTTTTTTATCTTTTTTTTAACTCAAATTTCTGGGAGCCATATGCTGTCACCAGAAGAGCCATATATGGCTCGCGAGCCATAGGTTCCCGACCCTGCTCTAGGAGCTCAGATGGGAAAATACCGCCCCCTATCGTCTATCCCTGTGTAACTGCAGGTCATTCGATTATACTGCTGGATCTGTGGAGGTGGAGCCAGCTGGCTCCATTGTGCTGGTGAGCCGTCTGATGAACATGGAAGTGATCGCGAGTTGTAATGCAGTGTGGAATATATATTTACAGCAGCCAATAATCAATCAATAAACGCGATCGATATTTGGAATGGCAATCAGGAATTGGAATATTCTTTTTGGAGAACATCTGATCTAAGGTAAGGAGTCTATGTTACCAGTCTTGGGGTAATCAGAGCTGTATTCACTGAGATATCAGCATGTGCCGTGTGTGTGTGTGTGTGTGTGTGTGTGTGTGTGTGTGTGTGTGTGTGTGTGTGTGTGTGTGTGTGTGTGTGTGTGTGTGTGTGTGTGTGTGTGTGTGTGTGTGTGTGTGTGTGTGTGTGTGTGTGTGTGTGTGTGTGTGTGATCTTGAGGAAATGAGAAAATAGATTTTTCAACCCGCCTCTATAGCGTGCATAAGTACACATATACTATCGATAATCTAGCGTTTATTTGAAAATGATTCATAATAGGCAGACAAATGACAACGTGGTCTAGTGTATTCGAGAATATTCCAATAAATGCCGTTTATGGGGGAATCTTTCTATTTTCCCGGACATTTTCGAGAGAACGATAAAGCAAATGCTATAAAAAGGATATGAACTGATTAAAAAAACAATTAGTTTCGACAATGTTGACTGCAAACAAGTCATTGATAAGCGACGGCCATATTAGACACAGCCATAATTTAAGATATAGATTATGCGTTTTTAACGCTAACATTGAAGTGGATGATGGCATTCAAGGGGGTAAAAAGGTAAACAAGGCCGGCACTGATAGTGACAGAGAGATATTTACGGTAGAATAAAATAAAAGGGTAGAATAAAATAAAATGGAATATAAACCAAATTAAAATAGAATAGAATATATTTATAAAAATAAAATAGGCCAGGGCTGTACAATTGTGCATGATGTGGTCAAGTATATACACTAATAATTAAAATAGAAAATAACAATACAGTGGGATGGAATATTTAGCAATATCTAGCAATATTTTGCAGATCATCATCAGATATTATGTAATGATCCAGAAATAATATTTCAGTAACATTTCAGTACAAAGAGAATGTTCTGTAATTGTATTATCGTTTTTCTTTTAATACACTCACCTGATGTGACTTCATTCGAAACAGCGCCCCTCTTTTACATTTTTAGTTTTGGTCAGACACACAAACACACAAACACACAAACACACACACACTAACAATAACTTCAAATAACTACTAAACTAAAAAGTCCCCCCCCCCCGCAAACTGAATAATATATATCATTTGGTTTGACCCACTCAGGTTGCGGTGTGTGACAGAAGTATGATGACAGCTGCAAGAAAAACAAACGCAAGCGAGTGACATCACCACCAATTACCGGGACGTGCCACAGCGCGCGGGCCGACTGCTTGCGCACTCCTACGAGGAAATAAGTACTGAAGGCTATAAATGTTAGACCAACATGAAATATGACTTCATGATGTACAGGCCCTGCACCTCTGGCAGAGAGGAGGAGTATGATACACTGGTGGCTTGACACCGTTATCCACCATGTGAACGGGCTCTGGCTGGGGCAGATAATCACCCAAACACCAGGCTCACGGGCCCTGACAACGATGAACAAGACAGAGTAACACACACCGACACGCACACAGACACGCACACTTGTTCACTACACACGTGCACGTTCACACACGCACACGCACATCTGGAGATAAGAAACAATCCAGATCGCTCCGTCTTCACTCCCCCCCCCGTTCCCTCTTTCTTTGAAAGAGAGAGGGGGGGGGTTAAGATAAATATTCACTTATTAAAGCTGTAACTGGAATTGACTGTGTCATGCATCAGGCTAATAGCTGAAACCCCCGGTTCAATACTGTGGAGTTGGGGAGAGAGAGAGAGAGAGAGAGAGAGAGAGAGAGAGAGAGAGAGAGAGAGAGAGAGAGAGAGAGAGACGCACAGAGAGAGACAGAGAGAGAGAGAGAGAGAGAGAGAGAGAGAGAGAGAGAGAGAGAGAGAGAGAGAGAGAGAGAGACACGCACAGAGAGAGACAGAGAGAGAGAGAGAGAGATAGACACAGAGAGAGAGAGAGAGAGAGAGAGAGAGAGAGAGAGAGAGACAGAGAGAGAGAGAGAGAGACAGAGAGAGAGAGAGAGAGACACGCACAGAGAGAGACAGAGAGAGAGAGAGAGATAGACACAGAGAGAGAGAGAGAGAGAGAGAGAGAGAGAGAGAGAGAGAGAGAGAGAGAGAGAGGCTTCGCTAATGGAAGAAGTGATGCCGGTCGCAGCCCCAAACGCCATTCATCAGACCCACCGCACATCACCGTTGGTTAGCGCCCACAAGGCCCCGCCCACAAGGCCCCGCCCACAAGGCCCCGCCGTCTCCCGCGCGCCCGAGCTCATCTGTTAACCCCGCGCAGGCAGAGAGAGGCACCAGCCGGATTATGGAAATAACAGGTTCGGGAGAACAGGACACTGGTGGGCCGTGCATGTGGAAAAGATTGGTGCGAGGAGAGGAGGGGTGGGCGGGGGGGGGGGGGGGGGGCTTCACAAGGAGGAGAGGAGGGGGGGGCGGGGGGGGGGGCTTCACAAGGAGGAGAGGAGGGGTGGGCGGGGGGGGGGGGGGGGGGGGGGGGCTTCACAAGGAGGAGAGAGGAGGGGTGGGCGGGGGGGGGGGGGGGGGGTCTTCACAAGGAGGAGAGGAGGGGTGGGCGGGGGGGGGGGGGGGGGGGGGGGGCTTCACAAGGAGGAGAGGAGGGGTGGGCGGGGGGGGGGGGGGGCTTCACAAGGAGGAGAGGAGGGGTGGGGGGGGGGGGGGGGGGGGGCTTCACAAGGAGGAGAGGAGGGGTGGGCGGGGGGGAGCGTCTGGCCGCGGGGAGTTGGATCTGGTCGTCTCTCTCTCTCCTCCCTCCCGAGGAGCTGGATCTGGTCGTCTCTCTCTCTCCTCCCTCCCGAGGAGACGTGAGGTGCTGGTTGCGCCCGGAGAGATGAGGGTTGCATCAGGGGGGGGGAGCTGCCAGACGTCATGGCCCCACTTATTACATTCCTGCCCGCCACTAATAGGGAGCTCCGACTGTGGTCTCCCGCTCTGCGTCACCGGACTGAACTCAATGTTATTCGCAAAGATCTAATGTGAGGTTTAATGTCTTTTCATTTCGGCGGAGCGAGGGAGGGGTGGGGGGGGACGGAAAGCGCCGTGCCGCTCGGATCAGACCGGCAGAGGAGTAAAAACAGAAGGGGGTGAAAGAGTGGTGGGAGGGGAGGTGGAGAGGCGGAGCGGTAGGTCGGAGTGCACGGTCTGGTGGACTCCGGGTGCGGCCGCGAAACCACGCTATAAAGTATCTGATTCAGACCCGGGCGAGATGCGGCCCAAGGGTTCTGGCTAATCGGACCCACAGGATCATTCCAGCCGGTCCTCAGGGTCCAGGACAAACACACGGCGGTCCAAGTGCTCTTCTGGAGATGGTGTTCCGTTTAGTTGGGTTCTTGTCTGAGGTACGAGTCTGACCCTATGAAGAGAAAACCTCAACGCCAGGCTGAGCAACTTCTAAGAAATCATCCGGTTCACAAAGGTTTTTCTTTTTCTTCAAAAAAAAAATTCAATCTATACAGCAAGTCGATTTCACAAGATCACAATATTATCTGCAAATCATGGAGCTGTGAGACGTCAAACGCACATAGGCAGATCAGAGGCGCCTCTGGCTTCACACAACCCTCCTAAGATACACGAGAAAAGTGTATAAATCAATTCACGAGGTGCGGCTCTCGGAGACACCTGTCATCTCCGGAGATAGATAGCTGTCATCGCTTTATCGCTCGACTTTCTGACTTTTCAGACTTTGCGTTGTGATCGTCTTGATATTATGGACTCTCATCACCAGACCTACATGGCCACAGTGTGTGTTAGCAGTGTGCCAGTGCAGGTGAAAGGTCTGGCATTATCATTCCGCAAATGTTCCTGGTTGTTCATAATAATATGGATAATAATCATATAAACGTCTGATCACTGAGTGTGTCTGACTCTCACCACCTAACCTGCACAGACTACAACGTATAACGTATGATGTATATCATCCCAGTTAGGGTACCTTATGTATACTGCACCTGTGTGTACTGTATACTTTACTTAGTCATAGTATATATTCAGATTCTAAGTGTTATTGACCATATTTATTGTAACGTATAATATAACTGATGGGGCGTACAGACCCACCTTTGATCACACTGCCTACTTGCTCATATGCTTGCTTATTTTTATCTGTACTATAATTGTATTGCCTATATTTATGTTTTTTTACTATTACCCTGCCCATACCTGTACCTCCCCTCCCCCATGCTGATATGGTGGCTGCATTTCCCCAAGGGGATCAATAAAGGACTATCTTATCTTATCTTATAAGAAGACGTCTGTGTCTAGGGTAGGGCTGCTAAGCCCAAAATGCACCTCGCAAAATAACGTTGTGGGATAAATATGTCTTCAGTTTTCCATCATGGGAGTAACAAAGACTTGTAGTTGTTTTTGTTGTTGTTGTTGTTGTTGTTGTTGTTGTTGTTGTTGTTGTTGTTGTTGTTGTTGTTGATCCTAGAGACTGCTGCTGTGACCTCACTGTCACCCTGAACTGTGAACACTAAAGACACTTTAACTGTGACCTCACTGTCACCCTGAACTGTGAACACTAAAGACACTTTAACTGTGACCTCACTGTCACCCTGAACTGTGAACACTAAAGACACTTTAACTGTGACCTCACTGTCACCCTGAACTGTGAACACTAAAGACACTTTAACTGTGACCTCACTGTCACCCTCCTGAACTGTGAACACTAAAGACACTTTAACTGTGACCTCACTGTCACCTCCTGAACTGTGAACACTAAAGACACTTTAACTGTGACCTCACTGTCACCTCCTGAACTGTGAACACTAAAGACACTTTAACTGTGACCTCACTGTCACCTCCTGAACTGTGAACACTAAAGACACTTTAACTGTGACCTCACTGTCACCCTGAACTGTGAACACTAAAGACACTTTAACTGTGACCTCACTGTCACCCTGAACTGTGAACACTAAAGACACTTTAACTGTGACCTCACTGTCACCCTGAACTGTGAACACTAAAGACACTTTAACTGTGACCTCACTGTCACCTCCTGAACTGTGAACACTAAAGACACTTTAACTGTGACCTCACTGTCACCCTGAACTGTGAACACTAAAGACACTTTAACTGTGACCTCACTGTCACCCTGAACTGTGAACACTAAAGACACTTTAACTGTCACCTCACTGTCACCCTGAACTGTGAACACTAAAGACACTTTAACTGTGACCTCACTGTCACCCTGAACTGTGAACACTAAAGACACTTTAACTGTGACCTCACTGTCACCCTGAACTGTGAACACTAAAGACACTTTAACTGTGACCTCACTGTCACCCTGAACTGTGAACACTAAAGACACTTTAACTGTGACCTCACTGTCACCCTGAACTGTGAACACTAAAGACACTTTAACTGTGACCTCACTGTCACCCTGAACTGTGAACACTAAAGACACTTTAACTGTGACCTCACTGTCACCCTGAACTGTGAACACTAAAGACACTTTAACTGTGACCTCACTGTCACCCTGAACTGTGAACACTAAAGACACTTTAACTGTGACCTCACTGTCACCTCCTGAACTGTGAACACTAAAGACACTTTAACTGTGACCTCACTGTCACCCTGAACTGTGAACACTAAAGACACTTTAACTGTGACCTCACTGTCACCTCCTCCTGAACTGTGAACACTAAAGACACTTTAACTGTGACCTCACTGTCACCCTGAACTGTGAACACTAAAGACACTTTAACTGTGACCTCACTGTCACCCTGAACTGTGAACATTAAATACACTTTAACTGTGACCTCACTGTCACCCTGAACTGTGAACACTAAAGACACTTTACCTGTGACCTCACTGTCACCCTGAACTGTGAACACTAAAGACACTTTAACTGTGACCTCACTGTCACCCTGAACTGTGAACACTAAAGACACTTTAACTGTGACCTCACTGTCACCCTGAACTGTGAACACTAAAGACACTTTAACTGTGACCTCACTGTCACCCTGAACTGTGAACACTAAAGACACTTTAACTGTGACCTCACTGTCACCCTGAACTGTGAACACTAAAGACACTTTAACTGTGACCTCACTGTCACCCTGAACTGTGAACACTAAATACACTTTAACTGTGACCTCACTGTCACCCTGAACTGTGAACATTAAAGACACTTTAACTGTGACCTCACTGTCACCTCCTGAACTGTGAACACTAAAGACACTTTAACTGTGACCTCACTGTCACCCTGAACTGTGAACACTAAAGACACTTTAACTGTGACCTCACTGTCACCCTGAACTGTGAACACTAAAGACACTTTAACTGTGACCTCACTGTCACCCTGAACTGTGAACACTAAAGTCACTTTAACTGTGACCTCACTGTCACCCTGAACTGTGAACACTAAAGACACTTTAACTGTGACCTCACTGTCACCTCCTGAACTGTGAACACTAAAGACACTTTAACTGTGACCTCACTGTCACCCTGAACTGTGAACACTAAAGACACTTTAACTGTGACCTCACTGTCACCCTGAACTGTGAACACTAAAGACACTTTAACTGTGACCTCACTGTCACCCTGAACTGTGAACACTAAAGACACTTTAACTGTGACCTCACTGTCACCTCCTCCTGAACTGTGAACAATAAAGTCACTTTAACTGTGACCTCACTGTCACCCTGAACTGTGAACACTAAAGACACTTTAACTGTCACCTCACTGTCACCTCCTCCTGAACTGTGAACACTAAAGACACTTTAACTGTGACCTCACTGTCACCCTGAACTGTGAACACTAAAGACACTTTAACTGTGACCTCACTGTCACCCTGAACTGTGAACACTAAAGACACTTTAACTGTGACCTCACTGTCACCTCCTGAACTGTGAACACTAAAGACACTTTAACTGTGACCTCACTGTCACCCTGAACTGTGAATACTAAAGACACTTTAACTGTGACCTCACTGTCACCCTGAACTGTGAACACTAAAGACACTTTAACTGTGACCTCACTGTCACCCTGAACTGTGAACACTAAAGACACTTTAACTGTGACCTCACTGTCACCCTGAACTGTGAACACTAAAGACACTTTAACTGTGACCTCACTGTCACCTCCTGAACTGTGAACACTAAAGACACTTTAACTGTGACCTCACTATCACCCTGAACTGTGAACACTAAAGACACTTTAACTGTGACCTCACTGTCACCCTGAACTGTGAACACTAAAGACACTTTAACTGTGACCTCACTGTCACCCTGAACTGTGAACACTAAAGACACTTTAACTGTGACCTCACTGTCCCCCTGAACTGTGAACACTAAAGACACTTTAACTGTGACCTCACTGTCACCCTGAACTGTGAACACTAAAGACACCTTAACTGTGACCTCACTGTCACCTCCTGAACTGTGAACACTAAAGACACTTTAACTGTGACCTCACTGTCACCCTGAACTGTGAACACTAAAGACACTTTAACTGTGACCTCACTGTCACCCTGAACTGTGAACACTAAAGACACTTTAACTGTGACCTCACTGTCACCCTGAACTGTGAACACTAAAGACACTTTAACTGTGACCTCACTGTCACCTCCTCCTGAACTGTGAACAATAAAGTCACTTTAACTGTGACCTCACTGTCACCCTGAACTGTGAACACTAAAGACACTTTAACTGTCACCTCACTGTCACCTCCTGAACTGTGAACACTAAAGACACTTTAACTGTGACCTCACTGTCACCTCCTGAACTGTGAACACTAAAGACACTTTAACTGTGACCTCACTGTCACCCTGAACTGTGAACACTAAAGACACTTTAACTGTGACCTCACTGTCACCCTGAACTGTGAACACTAAAGACACTTTAACTGTGACCTCACTGTCACCCTGAACTGTGAACACTAAAGACACTTTAACTGTGACCTCACTGTCACCCTGAACTGTGAACACTAAAGACACTTTAACTGTGACCTCACTGTCACCCTGAACTGTGAACACTAAAGACACTTTAACTGTGACCTCACTGTCACCCTGAACTGTGAACACTAAAGACACTTTAACTGTGACCTCACTGTCACCTCCTCCTGAACTGTGAACAATAAAGTCACTTTAACTGTGACCTCACTGTCACCCTGAACTGTGAACACTAAAGACACTTTAACTGTCACCTCACTGTCACCTCCTCCTGAACTGTGAACACTAAAGACACTTTAACTGTGACCTCACTGTCACCCTGAACTGTGAACACTAAAGACACTTTAACTGTGACCTCACTGTCACCCTGAACTGTGAACACTAAAGACACTTTAACTGTGACCTCACTGTCACCTCCTGAACTGTGAACACTAAAGACACTTTAACTGTGACCTCACTGTCACCCTGAACTGTGAACACTAAAGACACTTTAACTGTGACCTCACTGTCACCCTGAACTGTGAACACTAAAGACACTTTAACTGTGACCTCACTGTCACCCTGAACTGTGAACACTAAAGACACTTTAACTGTGACCTCACTGTCACCCTGAACTGTGAACACTAAAGACACTTTAACTGTGACCTCACTGTCACCTCCTGAACTGTGAACACTAAAGACACTTTAACTGTGACCTCACTATCACCCTGAACTGTGAACACTAAAGACACTTTAACTGTGACCTCACTGTCACCCTGAACTGTGAACACTAAAGACACTTTAACTGTGACCTCACTGTCCCCCTGAACTGTGAACACTAAAGACACTTTAACTGTGACCTCACTGTCACCCTGAACTGTGAACACTAAAGACACCTTAACTGTGACCTCACTGTCACCTCCTGAACTGTGAACACTAAAGACACTTTAACTGTGACCTCACTGTCACCCTGAACTGTGAACACTAAAGACACTTTAACTGTGACCTCACTGTCACCCTGAACTGTGAACACTAAAGACACTTTAACTGTGACCTCACTGTCACCCTGAACTGTGAACACTAAAGACACTTTAACTGTGACCTCACTGTCACCTCCTCCTGAACTGTGAACAATAAAGTCACTTTAACTGTGACCTCACTGTCACCCTGAACTGTGAACACTAAAGACACTTTAACTGTCACCTCACTGTCACCTCCTCCTGAACTGTGAACACTAAAGACACTTTAACTGTGACCTCACTGTCACCCTGAACTGTGAACACTAAAGACACTTTAACTGTGACCTCACTGTCACCCTGAACTGTGAACACTAAAGACACTTTAACTGTGACCTCACTGTCACCTCCTGAACTGTGAACACTAAAGACACTTTAACTGTGACCTCACTGTCACCCTGAACTGTGAACACTAAAGACACTTTAACTGTGACCTCACTGTCACCCTGAACTGTGAACACTAAAGACACTTTAACTGTGACCTCACTGTCACCTCCTGAACTGTGAACACTAAATACACTTTAACTGTGACCTCACTGTCACCCTGAACTGTGAACACTAAAGACACTTTAACTGTGACCTCACTGTCACCATGAACTGTGAACACTAAAGACACTTTAACTGTGACCTCACTGTCACCCTGAACTGTGAACACTAAAGACACTTTAACTGTGACCTCACTGTCCCCCTGAACTGTGAACACTAAAGACACTTTAACTGTGACCTCACTGTCACCCTGAACTGTGAACACTAAAGACACTTTAACTGTGACCTCACTGTCACCCTGAACTGTGAACACTAAAGACACTTTAACTGTGACCTCACTGTCACCTCCTCCTGAACTGTGAACACTAAAGACACTTTAACTGTGACCTCACTGTCACCCTGAACTGTGAACACTAAAGACACGTTAACTGTGACCTCACTGTCACCCTGAACTGTGAACACTAAATACACTTTAACTGTGACCTCACTGTCACCCTGAACTGTGAACACTAAAGACACTTTAACTGTGACCTCACTGTCACCCCCTGAACTGTGAACACTAAAGACACTTTAACTGTGACCTCACTGTCACCCTGAACTGTGAACACTAAAGACACTTTAACTGTGACCTCACTGTCACCCTGAACTGTGAACACTAAAGACACTTTAACTGTGACCTCACTGTCACCCTGAACTGTGAACACTAAAGACACTTTAACTGTGACCTCACTGTCACCCTGAACTGTGAACACTAAAGACACTTTAACTGTGACCTCACTGTCACCCTGAACTGTGAACACTAAAGACACTTTAACTGTGACCTCACTGTCACCTCCTGAACTGTGAACACTAAAGACACTTTAACTGTGACCTCACTGTCACCCTGAACTGTGAACACTAAAGACACTTTAACTGTGACCTCACTGTCACCCTCCTGAACTGTGAACACTAAAGACACTTTAACTGTGACCTCACTGTCACCCTGAATTGTGAACACTAAAGACACTTTAACTGTGACCTCACTGTCACCCTGAACTGTGAACACTAAAGACACTTTAACTGTGACCTCACTGTCACCCTGAACTGTGAACACTAAAGACACTTTAACTGTGACCTCACTGTCACCCTGAACTGTGAACACTAAAAACACTTTAACTGTGACCTCACTGTCACCTCCTCCTGAACTGTGAACACTAAAGACACTTTAACTGTGACCTCACTGTCACCCTGAACTGTGAACACTAAAGACACTTTAACTGTGACCTCACTGTCACCTCCTCCTGAACTGTGAACACTAAAGACACTTTAACTGTCACCTCACTGTCACCTCCTGAACTGTGAACACTAAAGACACTTTAACTGTGACCTCACTGTCACCCTGAACTGTGAACACTAAAGACACTTTAACTGTGACCTCACTGTCACCCAGAACTGTGAACACTAAAGACACTTTAACTGTGACCTCACTGTCACCCTGAACTGTGAACACTAAAGACACTTTAACTGTGACCTCACTGTCACCCTGAACTGTGAACACTAAAGACACTTTAACTGTGACCTCACTGTCACCTCCTGAACTGTGAACACTAAAGACACTTTAACTGTGACCTCATTGTCACCCTGAACTGTGAACACTAAAGACACTTTAACTGTGACCTCACTGTCACCTCCTGAACTGTGAACACTAAAGAGTAAAGACACTTTAACTGTGACCTCACTGTCACCCTGAACTGTGAACACTAAAGACACTTTAACTGTGACCTCACTGTCACCCTGAACTGTGAACACTAAAGACACTTTAACTGTGACCTCACTGTCACCCTGAACTGTGAACACTAAAGACACTTTAACTGTGACCTCACTGTCACCCTGAACTGTGAACACTAAAGACACTTTAACTGTGACCTCACTGTCACCCTGAACTGTGAACACTAAAGACACTTTAACTGTCACCTCACTGTCACCCTGAACTGTGAACACTAAATACACTTTAACTGTGACCTCACTGTCACCTCCTGAACTGTGAACACTAAAGACACTTTAACTGTGACCTCACTGTCACCCTGAACTGTGAACACTAAAGACACTTTAACTGTGACCTCACTGTCACCCTGAACTGTGAACACTAAAGACACTTTAACTGTGACCTCACTGTGACCTCCTGAACTGTGAACACTAAAGACACTTTAACTGTGACCTCACTGTCACCTCCTGAACTGTGAACACTAAAGACACTTTAACTGTGACCTCACTGTCACCCTGAACTGTGAACACTAAAGACACTTTAACTGTGACCTCACTGTCACCTCCTGAACTGTGAACACTAAAGACACTTTAACTGTGACCTCACTGTCACCTCCTGAACTGTGAACACTAAAGACACTTTAACTGTGACCTCACTGTCACCCTGAACTGTGAACACTAAAGACACTTTAACTGTGACCTCACTGTCACCCTGAACTGTGAACACTAAAGACACTTTAACTGTGACCTCACTGTCACCCTGAACTATGAACACTAAAGACACTTTAACTGTCACCTCACTGTCACCCTGAACTGTGAACAGTAAAGACACTTTAACTGTGACCTCACTGTCACCTCCTGAACTGTGAACACTAAAGACACTTTAACTGTGACCTCACTGTCACCTCCTCCTGAACTGTGAACACTAAAGACACTTTAACTGTGACCTCACTCTCACCCTGAACTGTGAACACTAAAGACACTTTAACTGTGACCTCACTGTCACCCTGAACTGTGAACACTAAAGACACTTTAACTGTGACCTCACTGTCACCCTGAACTGTGAACACTAAAGACACTTTAACTGTGACCTCACTGTCACCTCCTCCTGAACTGTGAACACTAAAGTCACTTTAACTGTCACCTCACTGTCACCTCCTGAACTGTGAACACTAAAGACACTTTAACTGTGACCTCACTGTCACCCTGAACTGTGAACACTAAAGACACTTTAACTGTCACCTCACTGTCACCCTGAACTGTGAACACTAAAGACACTTTAACTGTGACCTCACTGTCACCCTGAACTGTGAACACTAAAGACACTTTAACTGTGACCTCACTGTCACCTCCTGAACTGTGAACACTAAAGACACTTTAACTGTGACCTCACTGTCACCCTGAACTGTGAACACTAAAGACACTTTAACTGTGACCTCACTGTCACCTCCTGAACTGTGAACACTAAAGACACTTTAACTGTGACCTCACTGTCACCCTGAACTGTGAACACTAAAGACACTTTAACTGTGACCTCACTGTCACCCTGAACTGTGAACACTAAAGACACTTTAACTGTGACCTCACTGTCACCTCCTGAACTGTGAACACTAAAGACACTTTAACTGTGACCTCACTGTCACCCTGAACTGTGAACACTAAAGACACTTTAACTGTGACCTCACTGTCACCCTCCTGAACTGTGAACACTAAAGACACTTTAACTGTGACCTCACTGTCACCCTGAACTGTGAACACTAAAGACACTTTAACTGTGACCTCACTGTCACCCTGAACTGTGAACACTAAAGACACTTTAACTGTGACCTCACTGTCACCCTGAACTGTGAACACTAAAGACACTTTAACTGTGACCTCACTGTCACCCTGAACTGTGAACACTAAAGACACTTTAACTGTGACCTCACTGTCACCTCCTGAACTGTGAACACTAAAGACACTTTAACTGTGACCTCACTGTCACCCTGAACTGTGAACACTAAAGACACTTTAACTGTGACCTCACTGTCACCCTGAACTGTGAACACTAAAGACACTTTAACTGTCACCTCACTGTCACCCTGAACTGTGAACACTAAAGACACTTTAACTGTGACCTCACTGTCACCCTGAACTGTGAACACTAAAGACACTTTAACTGTGACCTCACTGTCACCCTGAACTGTGAACACTAAAGACACTTTAACTGTGACCTCACTGTCACCCTGAACTGTGAACACTAAAGACACTTTAACTGTGACCTCACTGTCACCCTGAACTGTGAACACTAAAGACACTTTAACTGTGACCTCACTGTCACCCTGAACTGTGAACACTAAAGACACTTTAACTGTGACCTCACTGTCACCCTGAACTGTGAACACTAAAGACACTTTAACTGTGACCTCACTGTCACCCTGAACTGTGAACACTAAAGACACTTTAACTGTGACCTCACTGTCACCCTGAACTGTGAACACTAAAGACACTTTAACTGTGACCTCACTGTCACCCTGAACTGTGAACACTAAAGACACTTTAACTGTGACCTCACTGTCACCCTGAACTGTGAACACTAAAGACACTTTAACTGTGACCTCACTGTCACCCTGAACTGTGAACACTAAAGACACTTTAACTGTCACCTCACTGTCACCTCCTGAACTGTGAACACTAAAGACACTTTAACTGTGACCTCACTGTCACCCTGAACTGTGAACACTAAAGACACTTTAACTGTGACCTCACTGTCACCTCCTGAACTGTGAACACTAAAGACACTTTAACTGTGACCTCACTGTCACCCTGAACTGTGAACACTAAAGACACTTTAACTGTGACCTCACTGTCACCCTGAACTGTGAACACTAAAGTCACTTTAACTGTGACCTCACTGTCACCCTGAACTGTGAACACTAAAGACACTTTAACTGTGACCTCACTGTCACCTCCTGAACTGTGAACACTAAAGACACTTTAACTGTGACCTCACTGTCACCCTGAACTGTGAACACTAAAGACACTTTAACTGTGACCTCACTGTCACCCTGAACTGTGAACACTAAAGACACTTTAACTGTGACCTCACTGTCACCCTGAACTGTGAACACTAAAGACACTTTAACTGTGACCTCACTGTCACCTCCTCCTGAACTGTGAACAATAAAGTCACTTTAACTGTGACCTCACTGTCACCCTGAACTGTGAACACTAAAGACACTTTAACTGTCACCTCACTGTCACCTCCTCCTGAACTGTGAACACTAAAGACACTTTAACTGTGACCTCACTGTCACCCTGAACTGTGAACACTAAAGACACTTTAACTGTGACCTCACTGTCACCCTGAACTGTGAACACTAAAGACACTTTAACTGTGACCTCACTGTCACCTCCTGAACTGTGAACACTAAAGACACTTTAACTGTGACCTCACTGTCACCCTGAACTGTGAACACTAAAGACACTTTAACTGTGACCTCACTGTCACCCTGAACTGTGAACACTAAAGACACTTTAACTGTGACCTCACTGTCACCCTGAACTGTGAACACTAAAGACACTTTAACTGTGACCTCACTGTCACCCTGAACTGTGAACACTAAAGACACTTTAACTGTGACCTCACTGTCACCTCCTGAACTGTGAACACTAAAGACACTTTAACTGTGACCTCACTATCACCCTGAACTGTGAACACTAAAGACACTTTAACTGTGACCTCACTGTCACCCTGAACTGTGAACACTAAAGACACTTTAACTGTGACCTCACTGTCCCCCTGAACTGTGAACACTAAAGACACTTTAACTGTGACCTCACTGTCCCCCTGAACTGTGAACACTAAAGACACTTTAACTGTGACCTCACTGTCACCCTGAACTGTGAACACTAAAGACACCTTAACTGTGACCTCACTGTCACCTCCTGAACTGTGAACACTAAAGACACTTTAACTGTGACCTCACTGTCACCCTGAACTGTGAACACTAAAGACACTTTAACTGTGACCTCACTGTCACCCTGAACTGTGAACACTAAAGACACTTTAACTGTGACCTCACTGTCACCCTGAACTGTGAACACTAAAGACACTTTAACTGTGACCTCACTGTCACCTCCTCCTGAACTGTGAACAATAAAGTCACTTTAACTGTGACCTCACTGTCACCCTGAACTGTGAACACTAAAGACACTTTAACTGTCACCTCACTGTCACCTCCTGAACTGTGAACACTAAAGACACTTTAACTGTGACCTCACTGTCACCTCCTGAACTGTGAACACTAAAGACACTTTAACTGTGACCTCACTGTCACCCTGAACTGTGAACACTAAAGACACTTTAACTGTGACCTCACTGTCACCCTGAACTGTGAACACTAAAGACACTTTAACTGTGACCTCACTGTCACCCTGAACTGTGAACACTAAAGACACTTTAACTGTGACCTCACTGTCACCCTGAACTGTGAACACTAAAGACACTTTAACTGTGACCTCACTGTCACCCTGAACTGTGAACACTAAAGACACTTTAACTGTGACCTCACTGTCACCCTGAACTGTGAACACTAAAGACACTTTAACTGTGACCTCACTGTCACCTCCTCCTGAACTGTGAACAATAAAGTCACTTTAACTGTGACCTCACTGTCACCCTGAACTGTGAACACTAAAGACACTTTAACTGTCACCTCACTGTCACCTCCTCCTGAACTGTGAACACTAAAGACACTTTAACTGTGACCTCACTGTCACCCTGAACTGTGAACACTAAAGACACTTTAACTGTGACCTCACTGTCACCCTGAACTGTGAACACTAAAGACACTTTAACTGTGACCTCACTGTCACCTCCTGAACTGTGAACACTAAAGACACTTTAACTGTGACCTCACTGTCACCCTGAACTGTGAACACTAAAGACACTTTAACTGTGACCTCACTGTCACCCTGAACTGTGAACACTAAAGACACTTTAACTGTGACCTCACTGTCACCCTGAACTGTGAACACTAAAGACACTTTAACTGTGACCTCACTGTCACCCTGAACTGTGAACACTAAAGACACTTTAACTGTGACCTCACTGTCACCTCCTGAACTGTGAACACTAAAGACACTTTAACTGTGACCTCACTATCACCCTGAACTGTGAACACTAAAGACACTTTAACTGTGACCTCACTGTCACCCTGAACTGTGAACACTAAAGACACTTTAACTGTGACCTCACTGTCCCCCTGAACTGTGAACACTAAAGACACTTTAACTGTGACCTCACTGTCACCCTGAACTGTGAACACTAAAGACACCTTAACTGTGACCTCACTGTCACCTCCTGAACTGTGAACACTAAAGACACTTTAACTGTGACCTCACTGTCACCCTGAACTGTGAACACTAAAGACACTTTAACTGTGACCTCACTGTCACCCTGAACTGTGAACACTAAAGACACTTTAACTGTGACCTCACTGTCACCCTGAACTGTGAACACTAAAGACACTTTAACTGTGACCTCACTGTCACCTCCTCCTGAACTGTGAACAATAAAGTCACTTTAACTGTGACCTCACTGTCACCCTGAACTGTGAACACTAAAGACACTTTAACTGTCACCTCACTGTCACCTCCTCCTGAACTGTGAACACTAAAGACACTTTAACTGTGACCTCACTGTCACCCTGAACTGTGAACACTAAAGACACTTTAACTGTGACCTCACTGTCACCCTGAACTGTGAACACTAAAGACACTTTAACTGTGACCTCACTGTCACCTCCTGAACTGTGAACACTAAAGACACTTTAACTGTGACCTCACTGTCACCCTGAACTGTGAACACTAAAGACACTTTAACTGTGACCTCACTGTCACCCTGAACTGTGAACACTAAAGACACTTTAACTGTGACCTCACTGTCACCTCCTGAACTGTGAACACTAAATACACTTTAACTGTGACCTCACTGTCACCCTGAACTGTGAACACTAAAGACACTTTAACTGTGACCTCACTGTCACCATGAACTGTGAACACTAAAGACACTTTAACTGTGACCTCACTGTCACCCTGAACTGTGAACACTAAAGACACTTTAACTGTGACCTCACTGTCCCCCTGAACTGTGAACACTAAAGACACTTTAACTGTGACCTCACTGTCACCCTGAACTGTGAACACTAAAGACACTTTAACTGTGACCTCACTGTCACCCTGAACTGTGAACACTAAAGACACTTTAACTGTGACCTCACTGTCACCTCCTCCTGAACTGTGAACACTAAAGACACTTTAACTGTGACCTCACTGTCACCCTGAACTGTGAACACTAAAGACACGTTAACTGTGACCTCACTGTCACCCTGAACTGTGAACACTAAATACACTTTAACTGTGACCTCACTGTCACCCTGAACTGTGAACACTAAAGACACTTTAACTGTGACCTCACTGTCACCCCCTGAACTGTGAACACTAAAGACACTTTAACTGTGACCTCACTGTCACCCTGAACTGTGAACACTAAAGACACTTTAACTGTGACCTCACTGTCACCCTGAACTGTGAACACTAAAGACACTTTAACTGTGACCTCACTGTCACCCTGAACTGTGAACACTAAAGACACTTTAACTGTGACCTCACTGTCACCCTGAACTGTGAACACTAAAGACACTTTAACTGTGACCTCACTGTCACCCTGAACTGTGAACACTAAAGACACTTTAACTGTGACCTCACTGTCACCTCCTGAACTGTGAACACTAAAGACACTTTAACTGTGACCTCACTGTCACCCTGAACTGTGAACACTAAAGACACTTTAACTGTGACCTCACTGTCACCCTCCTGAACTGTGAACACTAAAGACACTTTAACTGTGACCTCACTGTCACCCTGAATTGTGAACACTAAAGACACTTTAACTGTGACCTCACTGTCACCCTGAACTGTGAACACTAAAGACACTTTAACTGTGACCTCACTGTCACCCTGAACTGTGAACACTAAAGACACTTTAACTGTGACCTCACTGTCACCCTGAACTGTGAACACTAAAAACACTTTAACTGTGACCTCACTGTCACCTCCTCCTGAACTGTGAACACTAAAGACACTTTAACTGTGACCTCACTGTCACCCTGAACTGTGAACACTAAAGACACTTTAACTGTGACCTCACTGTCACCTCCTCCTGAACTGTGAACACTAAAGACACTTTAACTGTCACCTCACTGTCACCTCCTGAACTGTGAACACTAAAGACACTTTAACTGTGACCTCACTGTCACCCTGAACTGTGAACACTAAAGACACTTTAACTGTGACCTCACTGTCACCCAGAACTGTGAACACTAAAGACACTTTAACTGTGACCTCACTGTCACCCTGAACTGTGAACACTAAAGACACTTTAACTGTGACCTCACTGTCACCCTGAACTGTGAACACTAAAGACACTTTAACTGTGACCTCACTGTCACCTCCTGAACTGTGAACACTAAAGACACTTTAACTGTGACCTCATTGTCACCCTGAACTGTGAACACTAAAGACACTTTAACTGTGACCTCACTGTCACCTCCTGAACTGTGAACACTAAAGAGTAAAGACACTTTAACTGTGACCTCACTGTCACCCTGAACTGTGAACACTAAAGACACTTTAACTGTGACCTCACTGTCACCCTGAACTGTGAACACTAAAGACACTTTAACTGTGACCTCACTGTCACCCTGAACTGTGAACACTAAAGACACTTTAACTGTGACCTCACTGTCACCCTGAACTGTGAACACTAAAGACACTTTAACTGTGACCTCACTGTCACCCTGAACTGTGAACACTAAAGACACTTTAACTGTCACCTCACTGTCACCCTGAACTGTGAACACTAAATACACTTTAACTGTGACCTCACTGTCACCTCCTGAACTGTGAACACTAAAGACACTTTAACTGTGACCTCACTGTCACCCTGAACTGTGAACACTAAAGACACTTTAACTGTGACCTCACTGTCACCCTGAACTGTGAACACTAAAGACACTTTAACTGTGACCTCACTGTGACCTCCTGAACTGTGAACACTAAAGACACTTTAACTGTGACCTCACTGTCACCTCCTGAACTGTGAACACTAAAGACACTTTAACTGTGACCTCACTGTCACCCTGAACTGTGAACACTAAAGACACTTTAACTGTGACCTCACTGTCACCTCCTGAACTGTGAACACTAAAGACACTTTAACTGTGACCTCACTGTCACCTCCTGAACTGTGAACACTAAAGACACTTTAACTGTGACCTCACTGTCACCCTGAACTGTGAACACTAAAGACACTTTAACTGTGACCTCACTGTCACCCTGAACTGTGAACACTAAAGACACTTTAACTGTGACCTCACTGTCACCCTGAACTATGAACACTAAAGACACTTTAACTGTCACCTCACTGTCACCCTGAACTGTGAACAGTAAAGACACTTTAACTGTGACCTCACTGTCACCTCCTGAACTGTGAACACTAAAGACACTTTAACTGTGACCTCACTGTCACCTCCTCCTGAACTGTGAACACTAAAGACACTTTAACTGTGACCTCACTCTCACCCTGAACTGTGAACACTAAAGACACTTTAACTGTGACCTCACTGTCACCCTGAACTGTGAACACTAAAGACACTTTAACTGTGACCTCACTGTCACCCTGAACTGTGAACACTAAAGACACTTTAACTGTGACCTCACTGTCACCTCCTCCTGAACTGTGAACACTAAAGTCACTTTAACTGTCACCTCACTGTCACCTCCTGAACTGTGAACACTAAAGACACTTTAACTGTGACCTCACTGTCACCCTGAACTGTGAACACTAAAGACACTTTAACTGTCACCTCACTGTCACCCTGAACTGTGAACACTAAAGACACTTTAACTGTGACCTCACTGTCACCCTGAACTGTGAACACTAAAGACACTTTAACTGTGACCTCACTGTCACCTCCTGAACTGTGAACACTAAAGACACTTTAACTGTGACCTCACTGTCACCCTGAACTGTGAACACTAAAGACACTTTAACTGTGACCTCACTGTCACCTCCTGAACTGTGAACACTAAAGACACTTTAACTGTGACCTCACTGTCACCCTGAACTGTGAACACTAAAGACACTTTAACTGTGACCTCACTGTCACCCTGAACTGTGAACACTAAAGACACTTTAACTGTGACCTCACTGTCACCTCCTGAACTGTGAACACTAAAGACACTTTAACTGTGACCTCACTGTCACCCTGAACTGTGAACACTAAAGACACTTTAACTGTGACCTCACTGTCACCCTCCTGAACTGTGAACACTAAAGACACTTTAACTGTGACCTCACTGTCACCCTGAACTGTGAACACTAAAGACACTTTAACTGTGACCTCACTGTCACCCTGAACTGTGAACACTAAAGACACTTTAACTGTGACCTCACTGTCACCCTGAACTGTGAACACTAAAGACACTTTAACTGTGACCTCACTGTCACCCTGAACTGTGAACACTAAATACACTTTAACTGTGACCTCACTGTCACCCTGAACTGTGAACACTAAAGACACTTTAACTGTCACCTCACTGTCACCCTGAACTGTGAACACTAAAGACACTTTAACTGTGACCTCACTGTCACCTCCTGAACTGTGAACACTAAAGACACTTTAACTGTGACCTCACTGTCACCCTGAACTGTGAACACTAAAGACACTTTAACTGTGACCTCACTGTCACCCTGAACTGTGAACACTAAAGACACTTTAACTGTCACCTCACTGTCACCCTGAACTGTGAACACTAAAGACACTTTAACTGTGACCTCACTGTCACCCTGAACTGTGAACACTAAAGACACTTTAACTGTGACCTCACTGTCACCCTGAACTGTGAACACTAAAGACACTTTAACTGTGACCTCACTGTCACCCTGAACTGTGAACACTAAAGACACTTTAACTGTGACCTCACTGTCACCCTGAACTGTGAACACTAAAGACACTTTAACTGTGACCTCACTGTCACCCTGAACTGTGAACACTAAAGACACTTTAACTGTGACCTCACTGTCACCCTGAACTGTGAACACTAAAGACACTTTAACTGTGACCTCACTGTCACCCTGAACTGTGAACACTAAAGACACTTTAACTGTGACCTCACTGTCACCCTGAACTGTGAACACTAAAGACACTTTAACTGTGACCTCACTGTCACCCTGAACTGTGAACACTAAAGACACTTTAACTGTGACCTCACTGTCACCCTGAACTGTGAACACTAAAGACACTTTAACTGTGACCTCACTGTCACCCTGAACTGTGAACACTAAAGACACTTTAACTGTCACCTCACTGTCACCTCCTGAACTGTGAACACTAAAGACACTTTAACTGTGACCTCACTGTCACCCTGAACTGTGAACACTAAAGACACTTTAACTGTGACCTCACTGTCACCTCCTGAACTGTGAACACTAAAGACACTTTAACTGTGACCTCACTGTCACCCTGAACTGTGAACACTAAAGACACTTTAACTGTGACCTCACTGTCACCTCCTGAACTGTGAACACTAAAGACACTTTAACTGTGACCTCACTGTCACCCTGAGCTGTGAACACTAAAGACACTTTAACTGTGACCTCACTGTCACCCTGAACTGTGAACACTAAATACACTTTAACTGTGACCTCACTGTCACCTCCTGAACTGTGAACACTAAAGACACTTTAACTGTGACCTCACTGTCACCCTGAACTGTGAACACTAAAGACACTTTAACTGTGACCTCACTGTCACCCTGAACTTTGAACGCTAAAGTCACTTTAACTGTGACCTCACTGTCACCCTGAACTTTGAACGCTAAAGTCACTTTAACTGTGACCTCACTGTCACCCTGAACTGTGAACACTAAAGACACTTTAACTGTGACCTCACTGTCACCTCCTGAACTGTGAACACTAAAGACACTTTAACTGTGACCTCACTGTCACCCTGAACTGTGAACACTAAAGACACTTTAACTGTGACCTCACTGTCACCCTGAACTGTGAACACTAAAGACACTTTAACTGTGACCTCACTGTCACCCTGAACTGTGAACACTAAAGACACTTTAACTGTGACCTCACTGTCACCCTGAACTGTGAACACTAAAGACACTTTAACTGTGACCTCACTGTCACCTCCTCCTGAACTGTGAACACTAAAGACACTTTAACTGTGACCTCACTGTCACCTCCTGAACTGTGAACACTAAAGACACTTTAACTGTGACCTCACTGTCACCCTGAACTGTGAACATTAAAGACACTTTAACTGTGACCTCACTGTCACCCTGAACTGTGAACACTAAAGACACTTTAACTGTGACCTCACTGTCACCCTGAACTGTGAACACTAAAGACACTTTAACTGTGACCTCACTGTCACCCTGAACTGTGAACACTAAATACACTTTAACTGTGACCCCACTGTCACCTCCTGAACTGTGAACACTAAAGACACTTTAACTGTGACCTCACTGTCACCTCCTCCTGAACTGTGAACACTAAAGACACTTTAACTGTGACCTCACTGTCACCCTGAACTGTGAACACTAAAGACACTTTACCTGTGACCTCACTGTCACCCTGAACTGTGAACACTAAAGACACTTTAACTGTGACCCCACTGTCACCTCCTGAACTGTGAACACTAAAGACACTTTAACTGTGACCTCACTGTCACCCTGAACTGTGAACACTAAAGACACTTTAACTGTGACCTCACTGTCACCCTGAACTGTGAACACTAAAGACACTTTAACTGTGACCTCACTGTCACCCTGAACTGTGAACACTAAAGACACTTTAACTGTGACCTCACTGTCACCCTGAACTGTGAACACTAAAGACACTTTAACTGTGACCTCACTGTCACCCTGAACTGTGAACACTAAAGACACTTTAACTGTGACCTCACTGTCACCCTGAACTGTGAACACTAAAGACACTTTAACTGTGACCTCACTGTCACCCTGAACTGTGAACACTAAAGACACTTTAACTGTGACCTCACTGTCACCTCCTGAACTGTGAACACTAAAGACACTTTAACTGTGACCTCACTGTCACCCTGAACTGTGAACACTAAAGACACTTTAACTGTCACCTCACTGTCACCCTGAACTGTGAACACTAAAGACACTTTAACTGTGACCTCACTGTCACCCTGAACTGTGAACACTAAAGACACTTTAACTGTGACCTCACTGTCACCTCCTGAACTGTGAACACTAAAGACACTTTAACTGTGACCTCACTGTCACCCTGAACTGTGAACACTAAAGACACTTTAACTGTGACCTCACTGTCACCTCCTGAACTGTGAACACTAAAGACACTTTAACTGTGACCTCACTGTCACCCTGAACTGTGAACACTAAAGACACTTTAACTGTGACCTCACTGTCACCCTGAACTGTGAACACTAAAGACACTTTAACTGTGACCTCACTGTCACCTCCTGAACTGTGAACACTAAAGACACTTTAACTGTGACCTCACTGTCACCCTGAACTGTGAACACTAAAGACACTTTAACTGTGACCTCACTGTCACCCTCCTGAACTGTGAACACTAAAGACACTTTAACTGTGACCTCACTGTCACCCTGAACTGTGAACACTAAAGACACTTTAACTGTGACCTCACTGTCACCCTGAACTGTGAACACTAAAGACACTTTAACTGTGACCTCACTGTCACCCTGAACTGTGAACACTAAAGACACTTTAACTGTGACCTCACTGTCACCCTGAACTGTGAACACTAAAGACACTTTAACTGTGACCTCACTGTCACCTCCTCCTGAACTGTGAACACTAAAGACACTTTAACTGTCACCTCACTGTCACCTCCTGAACTGTGAACACTAAAGACACTTTAACTGTGACCTCACTGTCACCCTGAACTGTGAACACTAAAGACACTTTAACTGTGACCTCACTGTCACCCAGAACTGTGAACACTAAAGACACTTTAACTGTGACCTCACTGTCACCCTGAACTGTGAACACTAAAGACACTTTAACTGTGACCTCACTGTCACCCTGAACTGTGAACACTAAAGACACTTTAACTGTGACCTCACTGTCACCTCCTGAACTGTGAACACTAAAGACACTTTAACTGTGACCTCATTGTCACCCTGAACTGTGAACACTAAAGACACTTTAACTGTGACCTCACTGTCACCTCCTGAACTGTGAACACTAAAGAGTAAAGACACTTTAACTGTGACCTCACTGTCACCCTGAACTGTGAACACTAAAGACACTTTAACTGTGACCTCACTGTCACCCTGAACTGTGAACACTAAAGACACTTTAACTGTGACCTCACTGTCACCCTGAACTGTGAACACTAAAGACACTTTAACTGTGACCTCACTGTCACCCTGAACTGTGAACACTAAAGACACTTTAACTGTGACCTCACTGTCACCCTGAACTGTGAACACTAAAGACACTTTAACTGTCACCTCACTGTCACCCTGAACTGTGAACACTAAATACACTTTAACTGTGACCTCACTGTCACCTCCTGAACTGTGAACACTAAAGACACTTTAACTGTGACCTCACTGTCACCCTGAACTGTGAACACTAAAGACACTTTAACTGTGACCTCACTGTCACCCTGAACTGTGAACACTAAAGACACTTTAACTGTGACCTCACTGTCACCTCCTGAACTGTGAACACTAAAGACACTTTAACTGTGACCTCACTGTCACCTCCTGAACTGTGAACACTAAAGACACTTTAACTGTGACCTCACTGTCACCCTGAACTGTGAACACTAAAGACACTTTAACTGTGACCTCACTGTCACCTCCTGAACTGTGAACACTAAAGACACTTTAACTGTGACCTCACTGTCACCTCCTGAACTGTGAACACTAAAGACACTTTAACTGTGACCTCACTGTCACCCTGAACTGTGAACACTAAAGACACTTTAACTGTGACCTCACTGTCACCCTGAACTGTGAACACTAAAGACACTTTAACTGTGACCTCACTGTCACCCTGAACTATGAACACTAAAGACACTTTAACTGTCACCTCACTGTCACCCTGAACTGTGAACAGTAAAGACACTTTAACTGTGACCTCACTGTCACCTCCTGAACTGTGAACACTAAAGACACTTTAACTGTGACCTCACTGTCACCTCCTCCTGAACTGTGAACACTAAAGACACTTTAACTGTGACCTCACTCTCACCCTGAACTGTGAACACTAAAGACACTTTAACTGTGACCTCACTGTCACCCTGAACTGTGAACACTAAAGACACTTTAACTGTGACCTCACTGTCACCCTGAACTGTGAACACTAAAGACACTTTAACTGTGACCTCACTGTCACCTCCTCCTGAACTGTGAACACTAAAGTCACTTTAACTGTCACCTCACTGTCACCTCCTGAACTGTGAACACTAAAGACACGTTAACTGTGACCTCACTGTCACCCTGAACTGTGAACACTAAAGACACTTTAACTGTCACCTCACTGTCACCCTGAACTGTGAACACTAAAGACACTTTAACTGTGACCTCACTGTCACCCTGAACTGTGAACACTAAAGACACTTTAACTGTGACCTCACTGTCACCTCCTGAACTGTGAACACTAAAGACACTTTAACTGTGACCTCACTGTCACCCTGAACTGTGAACACTAAAGACACTTTAACTGTGACCTCACTGTCACCTCCTGAACTGTGAACACTAAAGACACTTTAACTGTGACCTCACTGTCACCCTGAACTGTGAACACTAAAGACACTTTAACTGTGACCTCACTGTCACCCTGAACTGTGAACACTAAAGACACTTTAACTGTGACCTCACTGTCACCTCCTGAACTGTGAACACTAAAGACACTTTAACTGTGACCTCACTGTCACCCTGAACTGTGAACACTAAAGACACTTTAACTGTGACCTCACTGTCACCCTGAACTGTGAACACTAAAGACACTTTAACTGTGACCTCACTGTCACCCTGAACTGTGAACACTAAAGACACTTTAACTGTGACCTCACTGTCACCCTGAACTGTGAACACTAAAGACACTTTAACTGTGACCTCACTGTCACCCTGAACTGTGAACACTAAAGACACTTTAACTGTGACCTCACTGTCACCCTGAACTGTGAACACTAAAGACACTTTAACTGTGACCTCACTGTCACCCTGAACTGTGAACACTAAAGACACTTTAACTGTGACCTCACTGTCACCCTGAACTGTGAACACTAAAGACACTTTAACTGTGACCTCACTGTCACCCTGAACTGTGAACACTAAAGACACTTTAACTGTGACCTCACTGTCACCCTGAACTGTGAACACTAAAGACACTTTAACTGTCACCTCACTGTCACCTCCTGAACTGTGAACACTAAAGACACTTTAACTGTGACCTCACTGTCACCCTGAACTGTGAACACTAAAGACACTTTAACTGTGACCTCACTGTCACCTCCTGAACTGTGAACACTAAAGACACTTTAACTGTGACCTCACTGTCACCCTGAACTGTGAACACTAAAGACACTTTAACTGTGACCTCACTGTCACCTCCTGAACTGTGAACACTAAAGACACTTTAACTGTGACCTCACTGTCACCCTGAGCTGTGAACACTAAAGACACTTTAACTGTGACCTCACTGTCACCCTGAACTGTGAACACTAAATACACTTTAACTGTGACCTCACTGTCACCTCCTGAACTGTGAACACTAAAGACACTTTAACTGTGACCTCACTGTCACCCTGAACTGTGAACACTAAAGACACTTTAACTGTGACCTCACTGTCACCCTGAACTTTGAACGCTAAAGTCACTTTAACTGTGACCTCACTGTCACCCTGAACTTTGAACGCTAAAGTCACTTTAACTGTGACCTCACTGTCACCCTGAACTGTGAACACTAAAGACACTTTAACTGTGACCTCACTGTCACCTCCTGAACTGTGAACACTAAAGACACTTTAACTGTGACCTCACTGTCACCCTGAACTGTGAACACTAAAGACACTTTAACTGTGACCTCACTGTCACCCTGAACTGTGAACACTAAAGACACTTTAACTGTGACCTCACTGTCACCCTGAACTGTGAACACTAAAGACACTTTAACTGTGACCTCACTGTCACCTCCTCCTGAACTGTGAACACTAAAGACACTTTAACTGTGACCTCACTGTCACCTCCTGAACTGTGAACACTAAAGACACTTTAACTGTGACCTCACTGTCACCCTGAACTGTGAACATTAAAGACACTTTAACTGTGACCTCACTGTCACCCTGAACTGTGAACACTAAAGACACTTTAACTGTGACCTCACTGTCACCCTGAACTGTGAACACTAAAGACACTTTAACTGTGACCTCACTGTCACCCTGAACTGTGAACACTAAATACACTTTAACTGTGACCTCACTGTCACCCTGAACTGTGAACACTAAAGACACTTTAACTGTGACCCCACTGTCACCTCCTGAACTGTGAACACTAAAGACACTTTAACTGTGACCTCACTGTCACCTCCTCCTGAACTGTGAACACTAAAGACACTTTAACTGTGACCTCACTGTCACCCTGAACTGTGAACACTAAAGACACTTTACCTGTGACCTCACTGTCACCCTGAACTGTGAACACTAAAGACACTTTAACTGTGACCCCACTGTCACCTCCTGAACTGTGAACACTAAAGACACTTTAACTGTGACCTCACTGTCACCCTGAACTGTGAACACTAAAGACACTTTAACTGTGACCTCACTGTCACCCTGAACTGTGAACACTAAAGACACTTTAACTGTGACCTCACTGTCACCCTGAACTGTGAACACTAAAGACACTTTAACTGTGACCTCACTGTCACCCTGAACTGTGAACACTAAAGACACTTTAACTGTGACCTCACTGTCACCCTGAACTGTGAACACTAAAGACACTTTAACTGTGACCTCACTGTCACCCTGAACTGTGAACACTAAAGACACTTTAACTGTGACCTCACTGTCACCCTGAACTGTGAACACTAAAGACACTTTAACTGTGACCTCACTGTCACCTCCTGAACTGTGAACACTAAAGACACTTTAACTGTGACCTCACTGTCACCCTGAACTGTGAACACTAAAGACACTTTAACTGTCACCTCACTGTCACCCTGAACTGTGAACACTAAAGACACTTTAACTGTGACCTCACTGTCACCCTGAACTGTGAACACTAAAGACACTTTAACTGTGACCTCACTGTCACCTCCTGAACTGTGAACACTAAAGACACTTTAACTGTGACCTCACTGTCACCCTGAACTGTGAACACTAAAGACACTTTAACTGTGACCTCACTGTCACCTCCTGAACTGTGAACACTAAAGACACTTTAACTGTGACCTCACTGTCACCCTGAACTGTGAACACTAAAGACACTTTAACTGTGACCTCACTGTCACCCTGAACTGTGAACACTAAAGACACTTTAACTGTGACCTCACTGTCACCTCCTGAACTGTGAACACTAAAGACACTTTAACTGTGACCTCACTGTCACCCTGAACTGTGAACACTAAAGACACTTTAACTGTGACCTCACTGTCACCCTCCTGAACTGTGAACACTAAAGACACTTTAACTGTGACCTCACTGTCACCCTGAACTGTGAACACTAAAGACACTTTAACTGTGACCTCACTGTCACCCTGAACTGTGAACACTAAAGACACTTTAACTGTGACCTCACTGTCACCCTGAACTGTGAACACTAAAGACACTTTAACTGTGACCTCACTGTCACCCTGAACTGTGAACACTAAAGACACTTTAACTGTGACCTCACTGTCACCTCCTGAACTGTGAACACTAAAGACACTTTAACTGTGACCTCACTGTCACCCTGAACTGTGAACACTAAAGACACTTTAACTGTGACCTCACTGTCACCCTGAACTGTGAACACTAAAGACACTTTAACTGTCACCTCACTGTCACCCTGAACTGTGAACACTAAAGACACTTTAACTGTGACCTCACTGTCACCCTGAACTGTGAACACTAAAGACACTTTAACTGTGACCTCACTGTCACCCTGAACTGTGAACACTAAAGACACTTTAACTGTGACCTCACTGTCACCCTGAACTGTGAACACTAAAGACACTTTAACTGTGACCTCACTGTCACCCTGAACTGTGAACACTAAAGACACTTTAACTGTGACCTCACTGTCACCCTGAACTGTGAACACTAAAGACACTTTAACTGTGACCTCACTGTCACCCTGAACTGTGAACACTAAAGACACTTTAACTGTGACCTCACTGTCACCCTGAACTGTGAACACTAAAGACACTTTAACTGTGACCTCACTGTCACCCTGAACTGTGAACACTAAAGACACTTTAACTGTGACCTCACTGTCACCTCCTGAACTGTGAACACTAAAGACACTTTAACTGTGACCTCACTGTCACCCTGAACTGTGAACACTAAAGACACTTTAACTGTCACCTCACTGTCACCCTGAACTGTGAACACTAAAGACACTTTAACTGTGACCTCACTGTCACCCTGAACTGTGAACACTAAAGACACTTTAACTGTGACCTCACTGTCACCTCCTGAACTGTGAACACTAAAGACACTTTAACTGTGACCTCACTGTCACCCTGAACTGTGAACACTAAAGACACTTTAACTGTGACCTCACTGTCACCTCCTGAACTGTGAACACTAAAGACACTTTAACTGTGACCTCACTGTCACCCTGAACTGTGAACACTAAAGACACTTTAACTGTGACCTCACTGTCACCCTGAACTGTGAACACTAAAGACACTTTAACTGTGACCTCACTGTCACCTCCTGAACTGTGAACACTAAAGACACTTTAACTGTGACCTCACTGTCACCCTGAACTGTGAACACTAAAGACACTTTAACTGTGACCTCACTGTCACCCTCCTGAACTGTGAACACTAAAGACACTTTAACTGTGACCTCACTGTCACCCTGAACTGTGAACACTAAAGACACTTTAACTGTGACCTCACTGTCACCCTGAACTGTGAACACTAAAGACACTTTAACTGTGACCTCACTGTCACCCTGAACTGTGAACACTAAAGACACTTTAACTGTGACCTCACTGTCACCCTGAACTGTGAACACTAAAGACACTTTAACTGTGACCTCACTGTCACCTCCTCCTGAACTGTGAACACTAAAGACACTTTAACTGTCACCTCACTGTCACCTCCTGAACTGTGAACACTAAAGACACTTTAACTGTGACCTCACTGTCACCCTGAACTGTGAACACTAAAGACACTTTAACTGTGACCTCACTGTCACCCAGAACTGTGAACACTAAAGACACTTTAACTGTGACCTCACTGTCACCCTGAACTGTGAACACTAAAGACACTTTAACTGTGACCTCACTGTCACCCTGAACTGTGAACACTAAAGACACTTTAACTGTGACCTCACTGTCACCTCCTGAACTGTGAACACTAAAGACACTTTAACTGTGACCTCATTGTCACCCTGAACTGTGAACACTAAAGACACTTTAACTGTGACCTCACTGTCACCTCCTGAACTGTGAACACTAAAGAGTAAAGACACTTTAACTGTGACCTCACTGTCACCCTGAACTGTGAACACTAAAGACACTTTAACTGTGACCTCACTGTCACCCTGAACTGTGAACACTAAAGACACTTTAACTGTGACCTCACTGTCACCCTGAACTGTGAACACTAAAGACACTTTAACTGTGACCTCACTGTCACCCTGAACTGTGAACACTAAAGACACTTTAACTGTGACCTCACTGTCACCCTGAACTGTGAACACTAAAGACACTTTAACTGTCACCTCACTGTCACCCTGAACTGTGAACACTAAATACACTTTAACTGTGACCTCACTGTCACCTCCTGAACTGTGAACACTAAAGACACTTTAACTGTGACCTCACTGTCACCCTGAACTGTGAACACTAAAGACACTTTAACTGTGACCTCACTGTCACCCTGAACTGTGAACACTAAAGACACTTTAACTGTGACCTCACTGTCACCTCCTGAACTGTGAACACTAAAGACACTTTAACTGTGACCTCACTGTCACCTCCTGAACTGTGAACACTAAAGACACTTTAACTGTGACCTCACTGTCACCCTGAACTGTGAACACTAAAGACACTTTAACTGTGACCTCACTGTCACCTCCTGAACTGTGAACACTAAAGACACTTTAACTGTGACCTCACTGTCACCTCCTGAACTGTGAACACTAAAGACACTTTAACTGTGACCTCACTGTCACCCTGAACTGTGAACACTAAAGACACTTTAACTGTGACCTCACTGTCACCCTGAACTGTGAACACTAAAGACACTTTAACTGTGACCTCACTGTCACCCTGAACTATGAACACTAAAGACACTTTAACTGTCACCTCACTGTCACCCTGAACTGTGAACAGTAAAGACACTTTAACTGTGACCTCACTGTCACCTCCTGAACTGTGAACACTAAAGACACTTGAACTGTGACCTCACTGTCACCTCCTCCTGAACTGTGAACACTAAAGACACTTTAACTGTGACCTCACTCTCACCCTGAACTGTGAACACTAAAGACACTTTAACTGTGACCTCACTGTCACCCTGAACTGTGAACACTAAAGACACTTTAACTGTGACCTCACTGTCACCCTGAACTGTGAACACTAAAGACACTTTAACTGTGACCTCACTGTCACCTCCTCCTGAACTGTGAACACTAAAGTCACTTTAACTGTCACCTCACTGTCACCTCCTGAACTGTGAACACTAAAGACACGTTAACTGTGACCTCACTGTCACCCTGAACTGTGAACACTAAAGACACTTTAACTGTCACCTCACTGTCACCCTGAACTGTGAACACTAAAGACACTTTAACTGTGACCTCACTGTCACCCTGAACTGTGAACACTAAAGACACTTTAACTGTGACCTCACTGTCACCTCCTGAACTGTGAACACTAAAGACACTTTAACTGTGACCTCACTGTCACCCTGAACTGTGAACACTAAAGACACTTTAACTGTGACCTCACTGTCACCTCCTGAACTGTGAACACTAAAGACACTTTAACTGTGACCTCACTGTCACCCTGAACTGTGAACACTAAAGACACTTTAACTGTGACCTCACTGTCACCCTGAACTGTGAACACTAAAGACACTTTAACTGTGACCTCACTGTCACCTCCTGAACTGTGAACACTAAAGACACTTTAACTGTGACCTCACTGTCACCCTGAACTGTGAACACTAAAGACACTTTAACTGTGACCTCACTGTCACCCTCCTGAACTGTGAACACTAAAGACACTTTAACTGTGACCTCACTGTCACCCTGAACTGTGAACACTAAAGACACTTTAACTGTGACCTCACTGTCACCCTGAACTGTGAACACTAAAGACACTTTAACTGTGACCTCACTGTCACCCTGAACTGTGAACACTAAAGACACTTTAACTGTGACCTCACTGTCACCCTGAACTGTGAACACTAAAGACACTTTAACTGTGACCTCACTGTCACCTCCTGAACTGTGAACACTAAAGACACTTTAACTGTGACCTCACTGTCACCCTGAACTGTGAACACTAAAGACACTTTAACTGTGACCTCACTGTCACCCTGAACTGTGAACACTAAAGACACTTTAACTGTCACCTCACTGTCACCCTGAACTGTGAACACTAAAGACACTTTAACTGTGACCTCACTGTCACCCTGAACTGTGAACACTAAAGACACTTTAACTGTGACCTCACTGTCACCCTGAACTGTGAACACTAAAGACACTTTAACTGTGACCTCACTGTCACCCTGAACTGTGAACACTAAAGACACTTTAACTGTGACCTCACTGTCACCCTGAACTGTGAACACTAAAGACACTTTAACTGTGACCTCACTGTCACCCTGAACTGTGAACACTAAAGACACTTTAACTGTGACCTCACTGTCACCCTGAACTGTGAACACTAAAGACACTTTAACTGTGACCTCACTGTCACCCTGAACTGTGAACACTAAAGACACTTTAACTGTGACCTCACTGTCACCCTGAACTGTGAACACTAAAGACACTTTAACTGTGACCTCACTGTCACCCTGAACTGTGAACACTAAAGACACTTTAACTGTGACCTCACTGTCACCCTGAACTGTGAACACTAAAGACACTTTAACTGTGACCTCACTGTCACCCTGAACTGTGAACACTAAAGACACTTTAACTGTCACCTCACTGTCACCTCCTGAACTGTGAACACTAAAGACACTTTAACTGTGACCTCACTGTCACCCTGAACTGTGAACACTAAAGACACTTTAACTGTGACCTCACTGTCACCTCCTGAACTGTGAACACTAAAGACACTTTAACTGTGACCTCACTGTCACCCTGAACTGTGAACACTAAAGACACTTTAACTGTGACCTCACTGTCACCTCCTGAACTGTGAACACTAAAGACACTTTAACTGTGACCTCACTGTCACCCTGAGCTGTGAACACTAAAGACACTTTAACTGTGACCTCACTGTCACCCTGAACTGTGAACACTAAATACACTTTAACTGTGACCTCACTGTCACCTCCTGAACTGTGAACACTAAAGACACTTTAACTGTGACCTCACTGTCACCCTGAACTGTGAACACTAAAGACACTTTAACTGTGACCTCACTGTCACCCTGAACTTTGAACGCTAAAGTCACTTTAACTGTGACCTCACTGTCACCCTGAACTTTGAACGCTAAAGTCACTTTAACTGTGACCTCACTGTCACCCTGAACTGTGAACACTAAAGACACTTTAACTGTGACCTCACTGTCACCTCCTGAACTGTGAACACTAAAGACACTTTAACTGTGACCTCACTGTCACCCTGAACTGTGAACACTAAAGACACTTTAACTGTGACCTCACTGTCACCCTGAACTGTGAACACTAAAGACACTTTAACTGTGACCTCACTGTCACCCTGAACTGTGAACACTAAAGACACTTTAACTGTGACCTCACTGTCACCCTGAACTGTGAACACTAAAGACACTTTAACTGTGACCTCACTGTCACCTCCTCCTGAACTGTGAACACTAAAGACACTTTAACTGTGACCTCACTGTCACCTCCTGAACTGTGAACACTAAAGACACTTTAACTGTGACCTCACTGTCACCCTGAACTGTGAACATTAAAGACACTTTAACTGTGACCTCACTGTCACCCTGAACTGTGAACACTAAAGACACTTTAACTGTGACCTCACTGTCACCCTGAACTGTGAACACTAAAGACACTTTAACTGTGACCTCACTGTCACCCTGAACTGTGAACACTAAATACACTTTAACTGTGACCTCACTGTCACCCTGAACTGTGAACACTAAAGACACTTTAACTGTGACCCCACTGTCACCTCCTGAACTGTGAACACTAAAGACACTTTAACTGTGACCTCACTGTCACCTCCTCCTGAACTGTGAACACTAAAGACACTTTAACTGTGACCTCACTGTCACCCTGAACTGTGAACACTAAAGACACTTTACCTGTGACCTCACTGTCACCCTGAACTGTGAACACTAAAGACACTTTAACTGTGACCCCACTGTCACCTCCTGAACTGTGAACACTAAAGACACTTTAACTGTGACCTCACTGTCACCCTGAACTGTGAACACTAAAGACACTTTAACTGTGACCTCACTGTCACCCTGAACTGTGAACACTAAAGACACTTTAACTGTGACCTCACTGTCACCCTGAACTGTGAACACTAAAGACACTTTAACTGTGACCTCACTGTCACCCTGAACTGTGAACACTAAAGACACTTTAACTGTGACCTCACTGTCACCCTGAACTGTGAACACTAAAGACACTTTAACTGTGACCTCACTGTCACCCTGAACTGTGAACACTAAAGACACTTTAACTGTGACCTCACTGTCACCCTGAACTGTGAACACTAAAGACACTTTAACTGTGACCTCACTGTCACCTCCTGAACTGTGAACACTAAAGACACTTTAACTGTGACCTCACTGTCACCCTGAACTGTGAACACTAAAGACACTTTAACTGTCACCTCACTGTCACCCTGAACTGTGAACACTAAAGACACTTTAACTGTGACCTCACTGTCACCCTGAACTGTGAACACTAAAGACACTTTAACTGTGACCTCACTGTCACCTCCTGAACTGTGAACACTAAAGACACTTTAACTGTGACCTCACTGTCACCCTGAACTGTGAACACTAAAGACACTTTAACTGTGACCTCACTGTCACCTCCTGAACTGTGAACACTAAAGACACTTTAACTGTGACCTCACTGTCACCCTGAACTGTGAACACTAAAGACACTTTAACTGTGACCTCACTGTCACCCTGAACTGTGAACACTAAAGACACTTTAACTGTGACCTCACTGTCACCTCCTGAACTGTGAACACTAAAGACACTTTAACTGTGACCTCACTGTCACCCTGAACTGTGAACACTAAAGACACTTTAACTGTGACCTCACTGTCACCCTCCTGAACTGTGAACACTAAAGACACTTTAACTGTGACCTCACTGTCACCCTGAACTGTGAACACTAAAGACACTTTAACTGTGACCTCACTGTCACCCTGAACTGTGAACACTAAAGACACTTTAACTGTGACCTCACTGTCACCCTGAACTGTGAACACTAAAGACACTTTAACTGTGACCTCACTGTCACCCTGAACTGTGAACACTAAAGACACTTTAACTGTGACCTCACTGTCACCTCCTGAACTGTGAACACTAAAGACACTTTAACTGTGACCTCACTGTCACCCTGAACTGTGAACACTAAAGACACTTTAACTGTGACCTCACTGTCACCCTGAACTGTGAACACTAAAGACACTTTAACTGTCACCTCACTGTCACCCTGAACTGTGAACACTAAAGACACTTTAACTGTGACCTCACTGTCACCCTGAACTGTGAACACTAAAGACACTTTAACTGTGACCTCACTGTCACCCTGAACTGTGAACACTAAAGACACTTTAACTGTGACCTCACTGTCACCCTGAACTGTGAACACTAAAGACACTTTAACTGTGACCTCACTGTCACCCTGAACTGTGAACACTAAAGACACTTTAACTGTGACCTCACTGTCACCCTGAACTGTGAACACTAAAGACACTTTAACTGTGACCTCACTGTCACCCTGAACTGTGAACACTAAAGACACTTTAACTGTGACCTCACTGTCACCCTGAACTGTGAACACTAAAGACACTTTAACTGTGACCTCACTGTCACCCTGAACTGTGAACACTAAAGACACTTTAACTGTGACCTCACTGTCACCTCCTGAACTGTGAACACTAAAGACACTTTAACTGTGACCTCACTGTCACCCTGAACTGTGAACACTAAAGACACTTTAACTGTGACCTCACTGTCACCTCCTGAACTGTGAACACTAAAGACACTTTAACTGTGACCTCACTGTCACCCTGAGCTGTGAACACTAAAGACACTTTAACTGTGACCTCACTGTCACCCTGAACTGTGAACACTAAATACACTTTAACTGTGACCTCACTGTCACCTCCTGAACTGTGAACACTAAAGACACTTTAACTGTGACCTCACTGTCACCCTGAACTGTGAACACTAAAGACACTTTAACTGTGACCTCACTGTCACCCTGAACTTTGAACGCTAAAGTCACTTTAACTGTGACCTCACTGTCACCCTGAACTTTGAACGCTAAAGTCACTTTAACTGTGACCTCACTGTCACCCTGAACTGTGAACACTAAAGACACTTTAACTGTGACCTCACTGTCACCTCCTGAACTGTGAACACTAAAGACACTTTAACTGTGACCTCACTGTCACCCTGAACTGTGAACACTAAAGACACTTTAACTGTGACCTCACTGTCACCCTGAACTGTGAACACTAAAGACACTTTAACTGTGACCTCACTGTCACCCTGAACTGTGAACACTAAAGACACTTTAACTGTGACCTCACTGTCACCCTGAACTGTGAACACTAAAGACACTTTAACTGTGACCTCACTGTCACCTCCTCCTGAACTGTGAACACTAAAGACACTTTAACTGTGACCTCACTGTCACCTCCTGAACTGTGAACACTAAAGACACTTTAACTGTGACCTCACTGTCACCCTGAACTGTGAACATTAAAGACACTTTAACTGTGACCTCACTGTCACCCTGAACTGTGAACACTAAAGACACTTTAACTGTGACCTCACTGTCACCCTGAACTGTGAACACTAAAGACACTTTAACTGTGACCTCACTGTCACCCTGAACTGTGAACACTAAATACACTTTAACTGTGACCTCACTGTCACCCTGAACTGTGAACACTAAAGACACTTTAACTGTGACCCCACTGTCACCTCCTGAACTGTGAACACTAAAGACACTTTAACTGTGACCTCACTGTCACCTCCTCCTGAACTGTGAACACTAAAGACACTTTAACTGTGACCTCACTGTCACCCTGAACTGTGAACACTAAAGACACTTTACCTGTGACCTCACTGTCACCCTGAACTGTGAACACTAAAGACACTTTAACTGTGACCCCACTGTCACCTCCTGAACTGTGAACACTAAAGACACTTTAACTGTGACCTCACTGTCACCCTGAACTGTGAACACTAAAGACACTTTAACTGTGACCTCACTGTCACCCTGAACTGTGAACACTAAAGACACTTTAACTGTGACCTCACTGTCACCCTGAACTGTGAACACTAAAGACACTTTAACTGTGACCTCACTGTCACCCTGAACTGTGAACACTAAAGACACTTTAACTGTGACCTCACTGTCACCCTGAACTGTGAACACTAAAGACACTTTAACTGTGACCTCACTGTCACCCTGAACTGTGAACACTAAAGACACTTTAACTGTGACCTCACTGTCACCCTGAACTGTGAACACTAAAGACACTTTAACTGTGACCTCACTGTCACCTCCTGAACTGTGAACACTAAAGACACTTTAACTGTGACCTCACTGTCACCCTGAACTGTGAACACTAAAGACACTTTAACTGTGACCTCACTGTCACCCTGAACTGTGAACACTAAAGACACTTTAACTGTGACCTCACTGTCACCCTGAACTGTGAACACTAAAGACACTTTAACTGTGACCTCACTGTCACCCTGAACTGTGAACACTAAAGACACTTTAACTGTGACCTCACTGTCACCCTGAACTGTGAACACTAAAGACACTTTAACTGTGACCTCACTGTCACCCTGAACTGTGAACACTAAAGACACTTTAACTGTGACCTCACTGTCACCCTGAACTGTGAACACTAAAGACACTTTAACTGTGACCTCACTGTCACCCTGAACCGTGAACACTAAAGACACTTTAACTGTGACCTCACTGTCACCTCCTGAACTGTGAACACTAAAGACACTTTAACTGTGACCTCACTGTCACCTCCTCCTGAACTGTGAACACTAAAGACACTTTAACTGTGACCTCACTGTCACCCTGAACTGTGAACACTAAAGACACTTTAACTGTGACCTCACTGTCACCCTGAACTGTGAACACTAAAGACACTTTAACTGTGACCTCACTGTCACCCTGAACTGTGAACATTAAAGACACTTTAACTGTGACCTCACTGTCACCCTGAACTGTGAACACTAAAGACACTTTAACTGTGACCTCACTGTCACCCTGAACTGTGAACACTAAAGACACTTTAACTGTGACCTCACTGTCACCCTGAACTGTGAACACTAAAGACACTTTAACTGTGACCTCACTGTCACCCTGAACTGTGAACACTAAAGACACTTTAACTGTGACCTCACTGTCACCCTGAACTGTGAACACTAAAGACACTTTAACTGTGACCTCACTGTCACCCTGAACTGTGAACACTAAAGACACTTTAACTGTGACCTCACTGTCACCCTGAACTGTGAACACTAAAGACACTTTAACTGTGACCTCACTGTCACCTCCTGAACTGTGAACACTAAAGACACTTTAACTGTGACCTCACTGTCACCCTGAACTGTGAACACTAAAGACACTTTAACTGTGACCTCACTGTCACCTCCTGAACTGTGAACACTAAAGACACTTTAACTGTGACCTCACTGTCACCCTGAACTGTGAACACTAAAGACACTTTAACTGTGACCTCACTGTCACCCTGAACTGTGAACACTAAAGACACTTTAACTGTGACCTCACTGTCACCCTGAACTGTGAACACTAAAGACACTTTAACTGTGACCTCACTGTCACCCTGAACTGTGAACACTAAAGACACTTTAACTGTGACCTCACTGTCACCCTGAACTGTGAACACTAAAGACACTTTAACTGTGACCTCACTGTCACCCTGAACTGTGAACACTAAAGACACTTTAACTGTGACCTCACTGTCACCTCCTGAACTGTGAACACTAAAGACACTTTAACTGTGACCTCACTGTCACCCTGAACTGTGAACACTAAAGACACTTTAACTGTGACCTCACTGTCACCCTGAACTGTGAACACTAAAGACACTTTAACTGTGACCTCACTGTCACCCTGAACTGTGAACACTAAAGACACTTTATCTGTGACCTCACTGTCACCCTGAACTGTGAACACTAAAGACACTTTAACTGTGACCTCACTGTCACCCTGAACTGTGAACACTAAAGACACTTTAACTGTGACCTCACTGTCACCCTGAACTGTGAACACTAAAGACACTTTAACTGTGACCTCACTGTCACCTCCTGAACTGTGAACACTAAAGACACTTTAACTGTGACCTCACTGTCACCCTGAACTGTGAACACTAAAGACACTTTAACTGTGACCTCACTGTCACCCTGAACTGTGAACACTAAAGACACTTTAACTGTGACCTCACTGTCACCCTGAACTGTGAACACTAAAGACACTTTAACTGTGACCTCACTGTCACCCTGAACTGTGAACACTAAAGACACTTTAACTGTGACCTCACTGTCACCCTGAACTGTGAACACTAAAGACACTTTAACTGTGACCTCACTGTCACCCTGAACTGTGAACACTAAAGACACTTTAACTGTGACCTCACTGTCACCCTGAACTGTGAACACTAAAGACACTTTAACTGTGACCTCACTGTCACCCTGAACTGTGAACACTAAAGACACTTTAACTGTGACCTCACTGTCACCCTGAACCGTGAACACTAAAGACACTTTAACTGTGACCTCACTGTCACCTCCTGAACTGTGAACACTAAAGACACTTTAACTGTGACCTCACTGTCACCTCCTCCTGAACTGTGAACACTAAAGACACTTTAACTGTGACCTCACTGTCACCCTGAACTGTGAACACTAAAGACACTTTAACTGTGACCTCACTGTCACCCTGAACTGTGAACACTAAAGACACTTTAACTGTGACCTCACTGTCACCCTGAACTGTGAACATTAAAGACACTTTAACTGTGACCTCACTGTCACCCTGAACTGTGAACACTAAAGACACTTTAACTGTGACCTCACTGTCACCCTGAACTGTGAACACTAAAGACACTTTAACTGTGACCTCACTGTCACCCTGAACTGTGAACACTAAAGACACTTTAACTGTGACCTCACTGTCACCCTGAACTGTGAACACTAAAGACACTTTAACTGTGACCTCACTGTCACCCTGAACTGTGAACACTAAAGACACTTTAACTGTGACCTCACTGTCACCCTGAACTGTGAACACTAAAGACACTTTAACTGTGACCTCACTGTCACCCTGAACTGTGAACACTAAAGACACTTTAACTGTGACCTCACTGTCACCTCCTGAACTGTGAACACTAAAGACACTTTAACTGTGACCTCACTGTCACCCTGAACTGTGAACACTAAAGACACTTTAACTGTGACCTCACTGTCACCTCCTGAACTGTGAACACTAAAGACACTTTAACTGTGACCTCACTGTCACCCTGAACTGTGAACACTAAAGACACTTTAACTGTGACCTCACTGTCACCCTGAACTGTGAACACTAAAGACACTTTAACTGTGACCTCACTGTCACCCTGAACTGTGAACACTAAAGACACTTTAACTGTGACCTCACTGTCACCCTGAACTGTGAACACTAAAGACACTTTAACTGTGACCTCACTGTCACCCTGAACTGTGAACATTAAAGACACTTTAACTGTGACCTCACTGTCACCCTGAACTGTGAACACTAAAGACACTTTAACTGTGACCTCACTGTCACCTCCTGAACTGTGAACACTAAAGACACTTTAACTGTGACCTCACTGTCACCCTGAACTGTGAACACTAAAGACACTTTAACTGTGACCTCACTGTCACCCTGAACTGTCAACACTAAAGACACTTTAACTGTGACCTCACTGTCACCTCCTGAACTGTGAACACTAAAGTCACTTTAACTGTGACTTCACTGTCACCCTGAACTGTGAACACTAAAGACACTTTAACTGTGACCTCACTGTCACCCTGAACTGTGAACACTAAAGACACTTTAACTGTGACCTCACTGTCACCCTGAACTGTGAACACTAAAGTCACTTTAACTGTGACCTCACTGTCACCCTGAACTGTGAACACTAAAGACACTTTAACTGTGACCTCACTGTCACCTCCTGAACTGTGAACACTAAAGACACTTTAACTGTGACCTCACTGTCACCTCCTGAACTGTGAACACTAAAGACACTTTAACTGTGACCTCACTGTCCCCCTGAACTGTGAACACTAAAGACACTTTAACTGTGACCTCACTGTCACCTCCTGAACTGTGAACACTAAAGACACTTTAACTGTGACCTCACTGTCACCCTGAACTGTGAACACTAAAGACACTTTAACTGTGACCTCACTGTCACCCTGAACTGTGAAAACTAAAGACACTTTAACTGTGACCTCACTGTCACCCTGAACTGTGAACACTAAATACACTTTAACTGTGACCTCACTGTCAACCTGAACTGTGAACACTAAAGACACTTTAACTGTGACCTCACTGTCACCTCCTGAACTGTGAACACTAAAGACACTTTAACTGTGATCTCACTGTCACCCTGAACTGTGAACACTAAAGACACTTTAACTGTGACCTCACTGTCACCTCCTGAACTGTGAACATTAAAGACACTTTAACTGTCACCTCACTGTCACCCTGAACTGTGAACACTAAAGACACTTTAACTGTGACCTCACTGTCACCCTGAACTGTGAACACTAAAGACACTTTAACTGTGACCTCACTGTCACCCTGAACTGTGAACACTAAAGACACTTTAACTGTGACCTCACTGTCACCCTGAACTGTGAACACTAAAGACACTTTAACTGTGACCTCACTGTCACCCTGAACTGTGAACACTAAAGACACTTTAACTGTGACCTCACTGTCACCCTGAACTGTGAACACTAAAGACACTTTAACTGTGACCTCACTGTCACCTCCTGAACTGTGAACAATAAAGACACTTTAACTGTCACCTCACTGTCACCCTGATCTGTGAACACTAAATACACTTTAACTGTGACCTCACAGTCACCCTGAACTGTGAACACTAAAGACACTTTAACTGTGACCTCACTGTCACCTCCTGAACTGTGAACACTAAAGACACTTTAACTGTGACCTCACTGTCACCCTGAACTGTGAACACTAAAGACACTTTAACTGTGACCTCACTGTCACCTCCTGAACTGTGAACACTAAAGACACTTTAACTGTGACCTCACTGTCACCCTGAACTGTGAACACTAAAGACACTTTAACTGTGACCTCACTGTCACCCTGAACTGTGAACACTAAAGACACTTTAACTGTGACCTCACTGTCACCCTGAACTGTGAAAACTAAAGACACTTTAACTGTGACCTCACTGTCACCCTGAACTGTGAACACTAAAGACACTTTAACTGTCACCTCACTGTCACCCTGAACTGTGAACACTAAAGACACTTTAACTGTGACCTCACTGTCACCCTGAACTGTGAACACTAAAGACACTTTAACTGTGACCTCACTGTCACCTCCTGAACTGTGAACACTAAAGACACTTTAACTGTGACCTCACTGTCACCCTGAACTGTGAACACTAAAGACACTTTAACTGTGACCTCACTGTCACCCTGAACTGTGAACACTAAAGACACTTTAACTGTGACCTCACTGTCACCCTGAACTGTGAACACTAAAGACACTTTAACTGTGACCTCACTGTCACCCTGAACTGTGAACACTAAAGACACTTTAACTGTGACCTCACTGTCACCTCCTGAACTGTGAACACTAAAGACACTTTAACTGTGACCTCACTGTCACCCTGAACTGTGAACACTAAAGACACTTTGTGATGTACGTGGGTTGGTCATTATCATTATTACTGTATTTTGGAAGACCATGTGAACATCAGATTAGTATAATGAGTATGGGTTATGTTGTTCTTGGTTGTGTGATGTGTCATCTTTTAAATCTGTGTCTTCTCTCTCTTTTTCCCAGAGACCTCTCATCCTCCTGATTGAGCTGATTGCACGTGCCTGATTACACCTGTGGGCAGTTAGTTGGATGAGTGGATATAAACTGGAAGATGACACACACACGGGGCCCTCATTGATGGAAGTCACTGCCACGTTTCAGGGTGGAGTGAGGAGGCTGCCCTCTCGCCTATCTGTTGCCTGAAGCAACACTGTGTGGCTGGGTGCCATTTATCACATGGAGTGTGGATTAAACCCCATAGCTGTGGTGTCCTATGATGGGCACGTGGTTGTATTTTGACTACTAAGTGTTTGTTTGTTTACATGTATGTATTGTTTGTCCTCCCCTACCTTTTCCCCTTTTTGCATTATGGTGGAGGTTTAAATCCCTATCACCATAAATATATAATTTACTATTTGGAAAACATCTTGTGTTGTGTCTTCTTTTACCTATACCTGGGACCTTGATTTGAACGCATTTACTGAGAGAGGCTGCTTTTGCTCATGTGCCGCCCTCCAGTTGTTATTCTTAGACCTTCGTACATGACATGGGGGCTCGTTAGTTTGCGCAATTGTATGGTTCCTTGTTGGTAAAATAACGGGGTGACTTGTCGATTGAAGCATGTCAGGTAAGATAAGATAGCGTTTTCTAATTGGTAAGTTCGTGTGGTTCCATTGTCCGTGTTACACAGTTTGATTGATGTAAACCATTGTTGTATGTGACACTCTTGAACTAATCTGTTTTTTCTGCCACATAGGTAACAGTGGGATCGCCTACTTGGTTAGCGGGTGGGGGACACGCATCGTAATTCCGGTGGAGCGCGCAATGAAATCGGTAAGCGACTGAAGATATGTGTAGCCTCATCCCGGCAGGGGAGTAGTTTAGCTGGGGTATGCTAGAGTGACGTAGGTGATCCTAGTTACATGGTTAGACCAGCATTTATTGTTTTCATAAATGGTAGATGTGGGCAGGAAATCAGAGTGGTTGAATTGTATACTGCGGAATGTAATGATTAAATGTGTTACGCACGGATATTGTGGAGTAGGTGAGGGGCTATTTTCTTGGCACCTGTGATTCGTTTATTATTATTGTATTATTGTGCGTAGGTTATTTGTGGTGTAGTCATATTCTGTAGCGACTATGGCTGGGACGGCTTTTACTTTGGATTTGTTTGTGGCGGATCCTACGAGGGATCAGATTGATGTCTGCACGAAAGCTGAATTGTGTGGGGTCGCCAAGCATTATGGCATTACGGTCCAAAGTTCAAAGAGTAAAGAGGAGGTGAAAGCAATTGTGCTTGCTGGGTTGGTAGATAGGGAGATATTAAGTTCGCCCATAGCCGAGGGAAATGACTCGGAGGACGTCACGCATGACGAGGCGTCTGGTGAGTCCAGTGAGGGAACCGGTGGTGCTATACAGGAACGGAGGGGTAGCAGTGCCAAGGCTGAGGAGATTGACAGTGATAATTCTGTACACTCAGGACGTGCCTCTGTTTCAGAGGAGAGAGCTGCTATGCGTGACAGGGAAGAGAGAAGGGAGGAGAGAGACAGATTGGAGAGAAGAGAGGAGAGAAAAGAGGAGAGAGACAGAGAGGAGAGAAGAGAGGAGAGAGACAGATTGGAGAGAAGAGAGGAGAGAAAAGAGGAGAAGGATAGAGAGCTCCAGATTACAATAAGGAGGATGGAATTGGAGAGTGGTGGCTCTTCTTCTCCCTCATCTGAAGGTTACCAGGGCAGTTTTAATATTGGGCAGCATATTTCTATGGTGCCCCTTTTTCGGGAGTCTGAGGTGGAAGCATATTTTTCTGATTTTGAGCAGGTAGCGTGGGCTTTACAGTGGCCGAAGGACCAGTGGGCACTATTATTGCGATATAAGCTCACAGGTAGGGCTAAGGGGGCATGCCAGTTGTTATCAAAGGAGGACAGCATGGTATATGAGAAAGTGAAGGGTGCTGTCTTGCGCGTATATGAACTGGTGCCGGAAGCGTATAGGCAACGGTTCAGGGCACTAAGTAAAGCTCCCTAGCAAACACATGTGGCATTTTCTCCAGGAACAACGGACAATGTTCACTCGTTGGTGTGAAGCATGTAAAGTGGATGGGGTCGAGGCTTTGAGCGAGTTAATCCTCATTGAACAATTTAAAAAATGTGTGCCCGAACGCATGATTGTGCTTTTGGAGGAGCGAAAGGTTTCTACCCTCCAGGAAGCTGCGGTTTTGTGTGACGAGTTAGCAATGACCCACAAATATATTTCTGTACGAAATGATGTGTATCTAGGAGGGGGCGCGTTTTCTCCATCGGGGTTGCCGTTTCGGGGAGGTGACGAGCGACCATTCCGACCTCGCTCACCGCCGTCTGAAAAGGTGTGTCATTATTGTAAAAAAGAAGGGCATTTTGTGAAGGACTGTCATGCGCTAAGGGATCGACAGGAGACCAGGGAGTCGGCCCACGACCCGAAAGGGGTGGGGTTGATTGGTACGGTGTCATGTCCTTGCCAGCATAGCTCTTTTGAACCCTTTTTGTTTGATGGTTATGTGTCCCTGTCGGGTAAAGTTGGGGACTACCAACGGGTGAGAATACTCTGTGATACAGGAGCCTCTCAATCGTTCATCCTGGCTGATGTATTACCATTGGATGTGGACTCCTGTCAGTCGAGTGAATTGGTGAGAGGTATTGACATGGGGTGTGTGCGCATAAGTGCATGTACAGTCGGTACTGATCACAGGTTGCTTTCCGGTCGCGGTTCGCCCATGTTTTCCCGTAAAGGGCGTGGATTTCGTCATGGGGAATGATATCGCTGGGGGTAAGGTCGTCCCTGTGTTGGAGGTTGGAGACGCTCCATTTACTAACTCATTGATTGATAATCACCCCAATGTTCCTTCTATTTGTGCTGTCCCTAGGGTACAGGAGCGGAAGCGAGACCAAGGTCTAGCGTTGGGTGACTCTGTCTGTGGTGAGTTTTGCAAATTGGCGGTGGCGCAGCATTTTGAGGCGGGGGATGAGGTGTTTATTGTGCTGCCCACGCATAGCACTGTGCTCGCTGCCCGGTTCTCAGGACCGTATGTTGTAAAAGGAAGGGTGTCTGCCACTAAGTATATGTTGCATACGCCCGGGCGGCGGAGGAGGACACGCTGGTGTCATGTAAATAGGCTAATGAAAGGTTCTGCCCGCGTCTCGTCGGAGTTGGGATGTGACAGGGTGGTTGGTTCACATGCTGGGTTGTGTTCTATTGTGCCTTGCAGGACGCATAGCGCTGATGTTGGGAGTGCGAACCCCGGTAAGCGGTTCGCGTGTCGGTGTCCGGTGGCGATGAGGGAGGTCGTGGGGAGAGTGGCTATGTACCCTGACAAAAGAAAGAGGGGGCTGGCTTCACCTGGCCATGGTCCCTGGGACTCTCCTTGCCTTCTGACTCCCATGGCTAATGTGTCTCTCCGGTCTTTTTGTACTACAGGAGGGTGAACGTAATGACGGTGCCTGTCTTGTTCCCGTTATGGCATGTGGTATTGGGAAGGGTGTTGTTTATTTATTTCTGTTCTGTTGGTGCTAATCGGATGTTGGTTAATAATAAGTGATAATGTTTTGCTAACCCTGCGGGTTCGCTCTTATGGGGGGAGGTGTGATGTACGTGGGTTGGTGTTGAGCACCGGTCGTAAACCGAGGTCAGATTGATTATCCCATAACTCTTTAGTCCGAATCCCAGCTTCAAGCAGCGTCCCGCAAAGCGTGGGACATCTAGGACTCAATTTGTCTATAACGTTCAGGGCTTAAACTCAGCAGACCTCGGCTCACACACAGGAACCCCCCGTCCCCTCCAGTAATACAGTTGATTAAATGGAGTTGCGGGGTATATTTTTATTCTATTTGCACTGGGAAGGACTCTCTTTACTTAGATGAGGTCCATTTTCCCTATCCTATGTACACGTATTATCACTATATGGCTTTACTTGATAATCCCATTATACAGAATCCACCTTTAGTCCTTAATTTACTCTGTTCGCCGTTGAGTTTACTGTATGGCATTACTTGATAAAACCAGGCTTGCCGAACCCACCTTTCTCCTTACTCACAATGATATACCTTCTCCTCCTCCTCCGTCTGGGGAAAAAGTTCTTTTTTATATCATATATTAGGCACAATACAGGCACATTCAGGCACATTATCATTATTATTATTATTATTATTATTACTGGTAAGGTTACAATGCAAAAATACATCTCCATCCTTACCCGTCTTTTTGGGAAAAATAGAAGCAAAACGTGGTTTCCAAAAGAAGATTGTTTTTATTTTTTAACAGTAGAAAATTACATTTAAGGGTTCAGTTTCATTTATAAAAGTACACAGGTTTTTCAGCTTACTATATATCAGGTTTCAGTCATCTCCTCAAAATCTCTCAAAAAAGTCTGCCTCTTCATCGGCAACCGTCTCTTTTATTTGATATTGTATCGTATTTCTGATTGGTCTAAACACAGTGATGTCAAATGGTCGTCATTTCTGTTTAGCAAACCAACATACAATACATAATTTCGTTATGGACTCCTCCTTCGTTGTACTATCGTTACTGCTAGTTACCTAGTGATTTTTAAGTAACCGAAAGTCCCTTTTTCCTTCTAAACAGACAACGGCTTTGTCTGTGGTGACCACGTGATTTCGTACCATGTACGAGGCCTCTCCAGTATCTCTTAAGGATCCCTCCAGACAAACAGTTTTTACACATTATTCTGTTAGTATTATTCTCTACTGACACTCAATTTATAAGCATGCCATTTTGAAAACTTTTACTGTACACATCAAACATTTAATTGTTATATAGTTTCCTTTTTTAAGATCTCCCTCTATAGATTCAAGACTCTGTTTTTCAACCAGCAACCCTTCCCGTCTGAAAGGGTTAACATTTACAGCTCCCTCTCCTCTCCTGTTGCATCCTCAGGGCCACATTCCTCAGGTTAACTCCCCTTTCACAGACACCAGCCCCTTCTATGGAGACATTTAAAGGCTCAGTTCCATTTTTTTTATAAGTAGAGCCATCATAGTCTTTCCAGAGTTTAGTTTACAGATTTATACTGGTCATATAGGAACGACCCAGGATGTCATTGTCCAAAAGTGTCACTCGTTCTGTGGCATTTCACACCCACTCTGTCATTCTGGGAGATCATTGTCCATCATCAATTGAATAATGAAGCATATAATTACATGTGAAAAATAGGTATATACGGCTATATTGGAACGACTCAGGATGTCTATTTCAAAATGTGTCATTTGTTTTGTGACACTTTACACCCACTCTGCCATCCTGTGAGGTCTTTGTCCATCGTCAATTGAATAATTGAAAAAATGAAGCATATGATTACATGTGAAAAATAGGTAAATAGGGCTATATTGTTACATAAACAACAAAAAAAATTCAAAATAGAAATCACTGTTCTTCTTTAGAGAACAGGGCTTTTGCTTTTAAAAATAGTAATCACTGTTCTTTCTCAGAGAACAGGGCTCTTGCTTCTTTTTTGATTATATTTCTACCAACATTTTTATGTCATTGGTAAGGTGATTTTGATGACTTTCGTGCTTTTTTCGGCCTCTCGTAGTCCGCCCAGCCTCTGGTAGATGGTGGCGATGTACTTGTACCGGGGACTTCTTGTCTTGACCCCCCGGGTCGAGAGGCCATGGATCTTGGGTCTGGCAGGCTTTGACCTTTTTCACCTCCCCTGACTTCTTGACCGACCACACTACTGTGCTCGGTGGAGGGCAGGACAGGATAAATCTTCGGATCCCTCTGCGCATAACGGATTCCAGATTGAACTTTGATGTTAGACGTGCTCATCTTAGTGTAAAAGATCAAATCCATTCTATAATATTCGCAGCTGTTTCCCCAGCTCTTGACGGTCGCCCATGTCTTGCCGAGATTTGTGTCACCCTCTCGGGTAACCATGTAGATCTTCACCCAGGCCGGGAGGATACCGGCCCAGTTACCTCCCACCAGAACATGGGCGACACTGGATCTCTCTTCTGACGCAGCGTCCAAGCAGAAGAAGTCCTCGTACTGCATCCTGGTGAAAGGGTCAGAATAAGGTCTTCTCCCGGGTTTTATTCCCACTATGTCAGGCCAACTGGCAGGGGACTTAAGTTCTTCATTTGTCATCATTCTGCCAGTTCCTGCATATAACTGAGATCGTTGGCCGTCATCTATAGCGTCCCATTTTCCTCTCTGGAGCGTTATTTTCTTCATCCAGGTTACTCCTAGGCCCAGAGACAATTTATCCTCCGGTGTTGTCATCGCAGTTGCTGTCTGGCCCTGGTCAGGCATTTTTGGTGAAACCAGACTTGGTGATGATGACACGAGGGCCGCTCTCAATATATCAAGGGGGTCATGATCCAAAATACTCAATACGCTATCACCATGTAACATAAGTTCGTCTGAGATGGTATATCCCTTAACCGCCATTCTCCGGTGGTGTCTGTTCGTTCCAGCGTCTCTGACTAGTGTGTGAGAGAGACAACACTGGTCCTTTTTTATCTTCATTTCAGAAGAGGCTCCGTCATAGTTGAAGGCCAAATTCTCTTTTTTGCATAATTTACGGCCCTCCCTGACCGGGAGAGGAGGCCCATACGACGTAGTAGATTTATTGTAATAATGACCCCTATTATCACAATGCAGGGGAGGGCCCATCTCACAATCCCCATCATCACCGCCCTGGCTGTCTGTACCATGGAAGTGGCAAAATTCCAAACATCACCCACTCCATCTGCCACGGCCCCTCCTATATCTTCAGCTGCACGCCCGATAATGGTACCGAGTACTATCGCAAATTGAGTTATGTCTCTCCTCCTGCTCCATTCGTCCACATGCGGTGCCCGATCCTGTGAACAGGACCCGTTTGTCATGTTGTTAGCATGCGAAATGGGAAAAACACCATCCAGGTAGAATCCTCTTGTTGTCCAGCCAAACCCCGGACCCAGCCCTCCTCCCGTTTCCAAATAATCAGATATGGGTTTCCATGGGGATACAAAGTCAAACAGGGCCTTGTTGCATCCCGTACAGGTGTTAAACAGATGTTGATTGTTTCCCCGTCTGTTATTGCAGTACTGGGTATTGATGAAATTCCATCGGTTCAACAGGTATGCCTCCGGTGGCCAATAGTAGGGGAATCCTCTATCCAGGGTGTGTTCAAACAGCGTTGCTAGGGGTCCGCATTTTGAAGTTTTTGCCTGCCATGTGGCTTCATTCTGTCTAGCTCCCCATCGCGCAGTGGGAGAAGAGCGGTAGCAGTTAGCCACTATCAAGGGGATGCTCACCTGCCGGGGGAATTTTGAGTCATAATACAGTGTTCCACCCTCCCCCGAAACTGCCCTCCATCTCATTAGGTCACTGGTGTCCCGTGAGGTTGGAGAGTCAAACCAGTGCATATTACTCCATGCATGTTCTTGCGGCGGAGGGTTACGCACAATGTAGTACCTTTCTACCATTCTTCGAGGATCGCATCCTATCTCCTGAGCCTTAGCCAGAGGGAGAGTGCCCCAATGGATCCACGTACTGTTAATCCCATCCCGGGATCTCCCCCTAGTCAGGGTCCTAGTAGAAGCTAGGTCTACCATAGCTGAGGTAGCTTCCTCCACATGTAGGTGCGGATAAGTATCCTTCTCTGTACACAGACCCTGATCATTCTGCGTACAATACTGTTTCCCCCATTTACCATAAGTTGTTCCGGGGTAGGCCCCGAGCTGGGCCCCCGTCGCTCTGAAGCTTGGTTCCAGACCCCACCTCATTATGTAGCCACTAGAGGTCTTTCTAGTGAGAATAAGAGGTGGGGGTAGTAGGATTTCGCCTAATTGTCTCTCTTTAATGTTTACCATAGTGAATGGTAGCTGTGGATGCTTTTCCTTCCAATCGTGTACCCACTCCAATATATCCTCTTTTTCTGATCCATCGGGATTGAGGTTTGGATTAGGTTTGCTTTCTTTTGGGGGATCTTTGTTATTGCTCCCCACCGCCACTACCAATGCTCCGGGGTATGGGGTGCTGGAATTTGGGTCTATATGCCTACCTACATTTAGTTGGAACCCCAAAACCTGAGCAGCTAACTGTTGGTGGATGAACAGGGTCAACTTGGTCTCTTCCGTATCTGGCTCCTTCTGCCAGCATGCCGCCACCAGGTTGACCTCCTCATCCGTGAGGCCTATTCCTGCATAGGCCTTCCATTCATTGAGGGGCCGTTTTGCCCACCTGCTGTGGTATCTGTCGAATTTTGAGGGTTCTGGGTATACTCTATACCTCCTCAAATAATTCCTGAAATTCACACGACAGGTGGCTTCCTGGCCCAGAGTTCCATTCGAGTATGGGCGTGGGACCCCCATATTCCGTGCTTCTCGGCATATAGGGACTAATTCACCCGCTTCTCTCATCATTCTTTTTCCCACTTCAATGGTGGTAAGACCCCTCCATACCTCGTCAGTTTTTGCCAGGTTATCAGATAGGCAATAGAGGAGAGAGTCTAGTATTTGCGTGCCCCACTTTCCCTCGAGTTTCTCCACCTGGCTCGGGGTCAAGGTTGGGACGTCTGTGTACCATAAGGTCCTCCCCCCCGCCAGGGGGAGACCGCGCACCCATGGAAGTGTAGGTGGGTATGGTTTGATTTTTACCCGTCCTGGGTTGGTTACCGCCACAGTCCATTTGAACCATGTCGCGGTAGTCTGAAAAGGACATCCTCCTGCTTGGTCAGTAGCTGTGAGAGGTATATCCTGTTCAGGCCGTTCCTGGACCTGAGCCTCCGGCTGAGTGTCTTGTCTGGGGGTCAAGAACCCAAAAAAGGCCTCAACCTCTCGTTCCCATGCCGGGGGCCATTTTGTATACAGGGTCACCTTGGTCAAGGTAGATTCTCCTGTGTCATCACTGGGTTTCCTGCCCGGGGTCACTTCTACTGCTCGGGTCCCATTCAGTCTGGTAGTAGAACAGTTAGATAATTCCTCCCAAGGCCCCCACTCCGGGTCACCCTGATACCTGGAGTGTGCTCTGACCCTGATGCAGGGGTATATCCGTGCCTCTCCCTTGGCTAGTTTCAATTTGGTTGAGATTTCGCCTCTGGGGCTAGAAGGGTATACTGCTGTCACCTCCGCTCCTGCCGCACCGAGGCATATCTCGTCCCTCTGAGCGGCCAAATCTTTCCATGTCATGTATGGATTACATCCCTCCTCTGGGTTTAGTAACCAGCATTGTGGTTCCGGATCAGGCAGTGAGCAGTCAGGGAATTGTTCCTTGGCCTGACCTGTGTCACTAAAAGAGGTAGATATATAGTCCGACCAGGCCTCCCATCTCTCTGATGCGTTTCTTGGTTCACACGGGACCTGAGTGACCATCCTATAGTGGGTCACTGGTATTCCTCTATGGTCCTTAACCGTTGGTTCTTCAAACTCCCATTCAGTACGAGTCCTGGGATAATCAATTGCCCTTATAAATCCCAGGGTTAGTGTGATGACAAGTACTACCAGAGTCACTCTGATTATCCATTTACTTGCCACAGCCTTGGCGGATTTCTTGGGTTGAGTCGCCAGGCTTGGCGATATCTCTTCTATGTTGGGAGCGGCCCTGTTCTCGGATTCATTGTCAGAATCTGACTGCTCCCATTCCCGATCTATATCCATTGTCAAGCAGGTCATGATCTCACTTCGAGCGGATTCATCATTTGGGCTGGGCACCGCATATGCCCCTTTGTTTAGACAGGTCATGTGCTCATATATATAGTCCCTGCCCATATGCGTTGGTTGTCTGCTTATGACTGGCAGGTCATGGTATTTTGGGTTGGGTGGTGCCCAATATTCTGATGTCTGGGTACTGGGCCCCAGTGTGTCTTCGGGACTAGGCCCACTGCGCATGGGTATGGGTTGTTCCCCGTACTCCGGGGCTACCAGGTTATAGGTGTTTGTGGGGTTCTTCAGGTAGGCCATATTCCTCCCTCTCGCCTTTCCTTCGCTGCCTGAGAAGAAAAGGTGAGACGGTTATCGCCTGTGCGCATCGAGCATGTACTACTTGGTCAAGGCTTCTGATCTTCGCCTGATGCGATCCCATATACTGGGCGCCCTCGAGCCTGGTCCCATGCCGTCGGGGTAGTGTACCCTCTTTGGTTTGATCATGGACCCCTTCCTAATGCTTCCGATCACAGGAGTGTCTTTCCCCGGGGCAATCTCCACAGAGAGGCCTCTGATAGGATGTGGCATATGCCCCACACTCAGCGTGACAGAGAGTATCACCCATTGGTATTCTTTTCCATTCACGGGTCTCTCTGTATCTCCTGGGGATATAGACTTCCCTTTCGTGCCCGTTTTAGTTACTCCAGGCCCGTCCCTCACCAGTAGTTCTAGTGATAGGGTTTCACGGAACCCTTCTCTGAGCTCTCCACTTATAGTGGTCAACCAATCGAATTCACCACCGTGTCTGTGTCCAGAGCTGGGGAAGGGCAAGGAGATCAGTCCCGAGGTTAGTAGCACAGCCCTTTTAGCCAACATCATGCGCACCAGGCTGGCTACATCCAGTAGAAGGTCATTTCCTTTTAGTCATTGGTCATGACCTCCTGTCCCTTGGTGAACAGTCTTGACCTCTCCTCCGTATCCTTCACCCAGAATGTGTCTGGTCCTTTCACCAGGAACATCTTATCCCCCCTTGAAGGCATTGCCCTGGGGAAACAGGTGTTTATGGTTTTCTCAAGATAGGTTTCCATCAGGCTGGCCAGGTTTTCCGTGCTGCCCTTGAAGGCTATACCTCCTCGACCCGCGGCCCCTTTGCGGACTGGAGCATCCCCATCTTGCAGGTATCCACTGCCCTTTGTCAGGTATATTCCTGACCCTAGTTTCACTTCCGTATGGTCTTGGCATTTGGCTAGAGCATAACCCAGCCATGAGCACCCGCACTTGGATGCTAACTGTGGGGTCATAGGAGGGTACGCTGCCAGTACTATACGGGGTCCATATTCCATATAACATGCTTGGCAGACAATTATTCTGCATCCCCTCGGGCCCTCTTTTGGCCCAAAGGTGTAGGTATCATCGCCTGGGCGATATAGAGGTTTGTGATCCGTGGGGACCTGTTCTGGACGATTCCGTGATGGTCCTTGCCATAGTAGGTTAGTCACCTGGACGAGGCACAAGGTGCATTTATCCAGGTTGTGTCCCCATTTCGTCCATCTGATTATACTTCCTCCTGGTCCCTCCACAGGTTCTGCTTCCGGGGTGTCGGGGTGACGTATTAGTGATCTGTTATCCGACAGATACCCCTTTTTCGCCGCCTTAACTGCTCCATCAGCCACACCCATAAAAACGCTGGCGCCTCGTATGTTTCCAGTGTCCCCGTTCAAAGGGGACAATCCTGGCGCCATACAGATCAATATTTTGTGCCTGGCGCACTCCAAGGCGAAAGGCATGGATTCTCTAAGTCCCGGTACACCCCTTTGGGCCATCTTGCTTCCCGTTTTCTGTGGCGTAGAGCTTGAGATTCCAGCCATCTTTCCCTTTCTTCACCCGGTTTTGCGGACTTGATTTACGTGCACTATACCTAGGTTCTGTAATCTAAATCGCCTGGGACTAAGTATTTCAACGATGGTATCTTTGCTTTCACACTTCTTGCTGGGATTTCCTGCCAGGGGTTTTCGGAGCACCCACACGGCTTCACCTAAGGAGAAGGGAGAAGAGACAGCCGTGTTATCTTCTGAAACACATCTCTTATCCTCTCTTCCCAAGTTCACAGCTTGGTGTATCCTAAGGAGAGAGATTGGTTCATCCCAGGATCGCAACATATCCTCCTTGATTATCTGCTCTTTTATAGAGCGCACAGCCCTCTCGGCCACTCCGTTCGTATTGGGCTGGTAGGGCACCGAGTATTGGGCCATTACACCCGCTTCCTCCAGTAGTGTCTTCACTGTTCCGTGAGTGAAGTAGGTGGCATTATCCATCCTGAGCGATGTAGCCCTTGGCTCTTCCCTTAGGAACTGTGATATGCAGTTGCATATTACTGCAGCCGTCGGAGTGGGGATAGGGTACATTCTGAGTCTACCTGGCCCATTGTCCACTATCACCAGTCCCTGCCTGTGTTTTTTTTTCGTCCCCTCCGACATGGGTCCAAACACGTCGGCGGAAAAATGCAGCCCTGCTTCCGATACTGCTATTTGTCCCAGTGGCACAGGCTCAGGTTTCGTCCCTCTCACCAGCGCACATTGTTCACAGGCCTTCCGGATTGTTATCGCTCTTTGTTTCGCTTTAGGTATGTGAATGTGGTTGGTTCTTAGGTATACCAACATCCTCTTACTTCCAACATGTCCAAGGTTATCATGTACCAGTCGGATCATGTGAGTAGCCTCGTCCTCCGGTACTCTCACCGTGCCGTTGTCTTCCCAGGCAGTGGGCGTGACTAAGGCCAGTCTTTTGAGTTTTAGCCCGCTGACCTCAGGGCGGTTTTGGGCCAGGGTGTCGACTTCTTTGTTTCCCTGGTAGTGGACCCCGGTTTCCTCCGTATGGCTTTTTAGCCATTTCCAAGCTATTTTCATGCCTCGGAATTGTTCCACTATGAGGGCCCAGAGGTCACCATGGGCCATTGGTCTGCCTGTGCTGGTTTCATATCCTTTCGCTTTCCAGTACTCCAGGTTCTCTGTTCCTCCGTTGTAACAGTATTGGCTATCGGTTACAATAAGTAGTTTCGGTATGTGCTTCCCTTTGGCCATTATTATGCCCTCCAGTATAGCTGTTACCTCTGCCGTTTGGGCTGATCCCTCGGTCCAGCCACTCGCTGTTTTGATGTTCTCATTGTTGTGTTTTAGAACATAGGCCCACTTGGCCTTTGTTCCGTCCTGTTTGTGCTGACTTCCGTCTGTGTAGAGTACCCAGTTGGGTTCGGCCTCAGGCTCGGTGAGCTTGGTTTTCGTTTCTAGGGGACACTTGGTTCCTGTTGTGATAAATCTCATTTTAGGATCTGTTAACATCATTGACCAATGTCCCCATCGTGAGGTCATGGCCCTCGAGCCTGTAATAGTTCCCTTCGAGGCACTCTGCAGGGCAGGAAATTCGGTGGTTACTATTATATCTTTGTCTTGAGCCAAGTCCTTCAGGGCATTCCAGAATCTAAATACTCCACATAGGATTCGTTCTTCTTCCGTATACCGCTCCTCTGTATTGGTGAACTGCATGGATAAAAGTAGACAAGGGGTCTTCCCCTTTCTATTCTGACATTTCAGAGTTATCCCTTGCGTACCCTCCACTTGTGGGAATACTTCTAGATGTTTGGTGGGGTCTCTTTTTTCCAGATCTTTGCAGTTTTCCAGCACATGGGTTTTGAACACCGTCCAGCCTGGCTCCACTTCCTCTATGGGGATGTTCCTATTCCTAGGGTTTTTTCCCTCGAGAGCTTTGCCTTTCAGTTTGTGGAGCGGGGATGCTTTTGTCGCATAGCCAGGCACATGGGTCATAATGTGGCCGCATTTTCCCATGGCAGAGTCCAGCTGACTCAGGGACACAGGCTTCTCAATGGCCGCTACCTGATCCAGGTATTCCCTGCTGACTGACTTTCCGGTGTCCGTTATGTTGAAACCCAGATACCTCAGGGTATGTTTCGCGATCTCGCACTTCTTGAGGCCTATCTTTAACCCGGCCCTGGAGAGGCGGGTCACTACCTGGTCCAGTAGTTCCAAGTGTTCTTGTTCCGAGTCATTGGTCCAATACACGTCGTCGATGTATATGGTGACGTCCAGGCCTCTTAGGATGTCCTCTATGACTCCTTGGAACACATTCTGGGAGTTTTTATACCCCTGTGGTAAAACTGTCCATCCATAGGACAGCCCGTTCCAGGTGAACGCCGTCTTTTGGGTGGATAGGGGGTCGATAGGTACTGACCAGAATCCATTAGCCAGGTCAATGCTAGACTTCCAACGTTTGTTGGGCAGATTCCTGGTTGTCTGTGCTATGTTTATCATTGTCCTGGTATCTGAGCATGTTCTAGCATTCAGGGCAATTAAGTTGTGCACTAATCTCCATGACCCATCAGGTTTGGGGACTCCCATTACAGGGGTATTTGTTAGAGCAGAGTCCAACATAGTCAACACGCCCATTTCTTCCAATTCCGCGATGGTTTCTGTCAGCTCCTTTTTGCACCTCGGGTCCACCCTGTGCTGTGCTTGTCTCGGTGGTATGGTCCCCTTTATAGTGTGTGTATACTTGGGGTCCACCCTTCCCACGTCGTTCTTGTGGGCAGCATATAAGCCTCTCTTGAGTATTTCTCGTATGAGGATTTTCTCGTGGCTTTCGGACTCTTCCACTACCTTTTCCATTTCGCCCCGTATGTCCACTGGCTTCATATATTTGACACAGACTCCGTGCTGTGTCCTTTGCGGGTCACCCTTGGGTATGAATTTTTCCTTTTCGTACAGTAGTATCAAGTCTTTTGGGGATAACAGGGGTTCCGAATTAGGTGGTCCTACCACTCCTGATATCCCATGCTTCTCCCCTGTTCCCATGAGGGCTCTGGTCCCATTACCTAATTCCACTTCTATGGATCCGGTAATGGGTGTATTTACATGTAGGGAAATTTCCGCTCCGGTGTCTACTAGGTATTGGTCGTTTCCCACTTGACACGTTAACTTCCCATCCGTCTCCTGTGTCTTGAGTGCAATAGCATTCAGTAGGGGCCTCTCCTGGGGATCTATATTGAGGGTTAATAGACTCTCTGTCACTCTGTCTTCTTCCCATGTTCGAGTGTCATCTGTCACATCACCAGGAGGCCAGGATTCTATTCTCTCTCCTTCCGGGATTTGAATTCCTCCCTTGTTGCCCTCCTTTCTGCTTGCTTTTCTGGGGTTAATGCGGCCCACTCGTCGGGAGGTAGGTACATGTAATTCTTCTTCCCTTCCTTGTCCTTGGTTATCCTCGGGGGGAACTCCTGGGAGCCCCCCCTTTTGTCGTTTTTTGAGTAGGTAGGTTTAACGTTAGCCGCTGGCTGTTGCTGGGCTCTGGGATGCCGAATTTGAGCCTTCTCCTCTCGTGGGTTCTCCCCTTTCCTTTCACTTTTATTGTATTTGGTTTGAGAAAGCATTTTGACTTGGTCATACAGCATGCATTCCGTCCGTAACTGATCTCGGGACCATGCTGCGCATTTGGCTGCAAGACGGTTACCCCCTGGTACTCCTATGAACAATTTTTCAAGTAGTAAGCCTGATCCTTGCACAGGTCCTCCACGTATGACTGATTCCGCTGCAACAGTGAGAGACACACTCCCGTCTCTCACCTGTGGGATTAGTTTCTCCACCATATTTTCCCCTGGATCTTGACCGGGGGTTCTCACTTCTATTTCCATCATTTGGGCCATAGACGCCCCTTCGGGGATCTCCAGTCCTTTGAGGTGTCGCAAAATGCGAGCGGCATCCGGGTCATCGTAGAGAGGGGACCCATGGAAAATCTGAGCAATCCTTTTTTTTTTTTTTGATCAAATTTTTTTATTATTAATTACATGAAACAGGACAACACAATAACCACAGTAACAAAAAACATAACTTTCACAGGAGAATAACAAACAATAATAATACAGAATAATAAATTATAAAGACAAAAAGAAAAAGAAACAGCGTCCAACCTATCAAATATAGATGGCTACTTCAATAACAAAAAGGGTCTTCAAAACATGGCAACCTTTCCCCACCTTTACAAAGTGGAGTGACTTAAAAGATTGTTTATGAGAGTGTTGCCGCAGATTTACTGTAGATAGCCTAGGTCCCTTACACATGTTCAAGACTGCCAAACTTGCAGAAGGTAAAGTGTAAGAAGAAAGAAATTCTTCCTCCAAGTTGGTTGACAGGTCAATCAGTCTGTCAATATTAGTCTCTTGGGGAGATGGCATGTGAGTTGACATATAGCGCAGAATAGCTAAATACCAACCCCCCCTAAAATCCCCCCAGTCAAAGTTAAGAAGGACAAGACAAAAACCAAGACAGACAAGACATTTCCTCCTCCCCCTCCCCAGAGACCGCCGGACCCCCCCGATCAAGCGCCCCAACCCCGCTCAGCCGCACACTGCGGTCTTTACCTTCTCAGCTGCTGCGAACCACAGGTCAATTCCAGCCTGCCCTACCCCGATCACCCGGGCCGTGGATATCTCAAGATAAATCACATCCAATAGAGTTAGGGACCAGTTAATCATTGTAAGCTTCTCAGGCTCCTTCCATCTCATTGCTATTAGCTTCTTCGCTGCTGTGACGCCCGCTAGGACAACCCTTTTCAGTTGTACGGACGCGGGTAGTGTCGTTATATCGTTCAGGAGTAGCGTAACAGCTGTGAATGGGATAGTTAAGCCACACAGATCTGAAAGTTTGTCCGTTATTGACCTCCAGAAGCGGGCCACTGGTGGGCAATCCCAATACATATGCATATAAGTGCCAGTGGCCTTTTGAGAGCACAAAGTGCACCGAGAGTCGGTTATCAGTCCCATAGCAAATAGCTTCCTAGGTGTAAGATAGGTCCTATGAATATAATTAAAATTAATTTGCTGGTGATTGGGGTTGCGGGAAGATAATGCCACATTTGCCCAAACATCATCCCAGTCAAACTCGGGGTCCAACTCCGGTATATCCACACGCCAGATTGTATCCAATGATAAATTTTTATACGTGGATTGAATTAAGAGCGTATAAAAGTCGGAGACAAACCCTCTGGATGTCGTCCTGTCCACTATGAGCCTGAGGAAGGGGTGTGGGTGCAAGGCTTGAGCCCACGGTACGCCATGCGCCCTCAGTGCTGACCTTAGTTGAAGGTAAAGAAAGAAGGACTCGCCGGGTAGATCATAAAATTCTCTTAAGTCCTGAAACGCACGGAGGCCGTTCTTATCATAAATATCCTCCAGAGTATGCACTCCCCTCCTTTGCCATTGAGGAATATTAACCGGCTTGTGTCCAACAAGTAATTGCTGGTTATTAAAAATTGGAGAGTCCAGGTGCCAAGGGCATTTAACCCCACACGACCTCTGTACATTACGCCACGTTTGGATCACGTGAGTTATGATCGGTCCATACCTCAGCCGGCATTTCGCAATAGAGACAGTGGAGTACACTACATCCTGTAATCTTAGCGGAGACACCGCCGCCGCTTCTAAGGAGCGCCACGATACAGCCTCTACAGGGTCTAGCCAGCACATCAAAGGTCTCAGTGAAAAGGACCAGAAATACAGTTTAAAATCAGGGATTGCGAGGCCCCCATCTTGTTTCCTACGTTGAGTAGTAGCCCTTTTGATTCTCGGGCGTTTGTTATTCCAGACAAACTTAGATACCATCGATTGTACCTTGCGCCAGTGGTCTATTGGAGGGGGCAGGGGGAGCATTGAGCTAATAAAATTTATCCTAGGCAGGATGTTCATTTTGATTATGGAAGCCCGGGCTTGTAAGGAGTTAGGAAGGGACGACCACCTGTCTAGATCCTGGCGTATTTTATCATAAGTACCCGTGAAGTTGTACTTAGTAGTTTGGTTCAGCGTGGGGAATATCTCTATGCCCAGGTATTTGAAATGTTCTACTATGGGGATATCAGCTGGTAGTCGTACCGCCTTGGCCAGTTCATTAAGAGGTAGGCAGGCTGATTTGTTCCAGTTAATCTTAAAACCTGACAATTTACCAAAGTCGTCGATTATCCTCAATAATTTTGTGGCCGACCGGGAGGGGTCGTCCATGAAAATCAGCAGGTCATCCGCATAGAGAGCAATTTTGTGTGGAGTATTGTTGACCATTATGGGGACGATGTCCTCCGATTGCCTAATAAATTGGGCCAAAGGTTCGAGGGAAAGCGCGAACAGTCCCGGGCTCAGAGGGCAACCCTGTCTAGAAGATCTGGAGACTGGAAAGAGTGTGGAACAGTTTTTGCCTGTCAGTATCATCGCAGACGGCGAGGCATACAGGACTTTAATCATATGAATAAAACTCTTTCCAAGACCCATGACCTCAAGTACCTTCCACAGATATGACCACTCAAGTCTGTCAAACGCCTTCATGGCATCCAAAGACAGAACTGTGGATGGAGTTGTATTGTCTTTACTGTTATCGATTACATGCAACAGCCTCCTAAGATTATCTGCAGCCAGACGCCCCGGGATAAAACCAGTTTGATCGCAGTGTACCAATACAGACATAAATCTCTGCAGGCGACGGGCCAGCACCTTGGCAAACACCTTTAAATCGGCCCCGAGAAGACTCAAGGGTCTATAGCTACCACAATCATTGGGATCTTTGTCCTTTTTGAGAAGTAAAGAAATCAACGCCATATTGACATCTCTTGAGAACTCCCCTTGTTCGATAGCGTAATTGATCATATCGAGCATCAATGGACCCAGTTGGTCCCAGAAAGCTAAATACACTTCGGGTGGAATACCATCCCAGCCTGGCGCCTTACCCCTCTGCATTTCAACAATAGTCTCCCTCAATTCTGCGAGAGTAATCGGTCTCCCCAGTTCCTTGGCCTCTTCCTCAGAAATGTGGGGTATCTCAAGCCCGCCAATGAACGATTCAAATCTAGAGTCATCCAGATTACCCTCTGAGCTATATAACTGTGAGTAAAACTCTTTAAAAGTGTCATTGATCTTTTTCGAATCAGTAGTGACTGCACCCTGGCTCGTCCTAATCGAGGGGATATCTGAGAAATGATCATTTGATCGTATTTTCATTGCCAATAGATGGCTAGGTCTGGAGCCGTGAAAATAGTAATTTTGTCTTGTCCTGTGTATCAAAAACTCAGACTGTTGTTTAAGTATGGAGTTTATTTCTTTTTTGACTATCTTACGTTGTGTGTTTAGTCGTTCATTATAGTCAGTTTGCAAGGATGCGTATAGGTCCGCATATAATGATTCCAGTCCTTCTAGCTTTTTTGACCGGGATTTTCGCAAATTGGAGGCAAATAGTGTGACATGACCCCTGATGAATCCTTTCAATGCGTTCCACAGGACCCTAGGGTCTTCTACTGTGCCAACGTTGATCTGCAAAAATTCAGCTAGTTTACTCCTGAACTCAGAACAGAAGTCATCGTTCTTTAGCAAGGTCGAATTAAAACGCCATCTGGGAGCTCTTGCGGAGAGCCTGCCAAAGGTTGCCGTAAGGAAAATCCCCTTGTGGTCTGAGAGAGCCAAGGGAACCAATGAGACATCGAAACTATCAAACATATTAGGGGACGCGAATGCATAGTCAATTCGAGAGAAGCTTTTGTGTCTGGCTGACAGGTGAGAGTAATCTCTGAGGGTGGGGTTGCATAAGCGCCAGAGGTCTGAGAGCCCCGTGTCTTTGGCCCACATCCTGAGGGCCTTAGAGGCCCGTTTCTGGTCGCTCGTTTCAGAGGGCCCAGACCTATCCATCTCCGCATCCCAGCACGCATTAAAATCGCCACCCACAATGAGAGCGTATCCATTAAGTTCCAACATATTCTTCGTGATTGTATTATAGAACGCTGAATCAAATGTGTTAGGAGCATACAATGCTATTATAGCCATCTTCCTATGCAAAAATTCAACTTTTGCTATAGTAATCCTTCCCTCCGTGTCCGACCATACATCCAAGATTTTGATATCAAGGTTACGTCTTGTAACTATGACTACTCCTTTCGTCTTATCATCGGCTGAGGATGCGGAGATAACGTGATATTGCCGATTTGCCAGTCTTGACACGTCACCTACCATTAAATGCGTCTCACTAAGGAGAGCAAGGTCAATATTTCTCCTCTTCAATAGCCAAAGGACACTGGCACGCTTGTGTGGGGCGTTAAGCCCTCCTGCGTTCCAAATTAAAATATTCAATTTAGCCATGGTCGAGCTTGTATAAGTGCGTAGAGAACATACCCGTGCAGCCAGGCTGAGTACAGAGGTGTCGATCCCGGCGGGCCCGGACGGTCAATCCCAGGAGTTCAGAGGAGGAACACTTACACATATATAAGACAACAGTACATAGAACACATAAAAATACCACCCCAGCTACAACCCCCCCTCCTTCTACTCTAAACCCTAACCCACCCGTCTTACTATAAGTTCCTCTATACCCACTCTCCAATCCCCACCCTATGCCCCACCCACTGAGGATGGTCATCTTCCTATCACTTCCCACTAGAGACATGGATCAATAAGACGCTTCCCACTCCCACCCCCCTCTAGATAAACCCCTGAGTAAACCCCCACTAGTCCAATAAACACAAATAATAATAAAATAAAATTCAATAAAGATATCGGTCGAAAACCACCTGAGCCCTGGCCCCAACATGAGAAAACCATAATGGTAAAAATAGCCATCATTAAATAATAACTCCGCATCAACCTGCAGCCCTCTATTTCGGGATCTGCGCTTCAACATCACATTGTTATAGCCCAAAAAGGTATAGGAAAATTCAATACAAAATTAAATTAAAGCATCCCAGCCGATAGTCTAAGGCAGGTTCGGGTCACAGGTTAATTGTGCAAAATTGTGTGAACAGTGTCAATTAAACAATGACAAAAAAAAGGAGGAAGGGAAAAAAAAAAGGGGGTTATGGTCAAAGTGCACCCCTTTAGCCGTCCCTCTGATCAGGCACAACGGCTGAAATGACCCAACCTATGTAAGATTAGAATTAAACACAATCATTCATTAATCAATCCGGGGATGGTAATAGGCAACACCTGACACCACCTGTCATCATACATTGTTTCAATAAAGATATCGGTCGGAGCAGTTAGTCCAAGATAGGATCGAATCACATTTAAATTGCTCATTCAAATGCCATTAAAACATATAGGAAAATTCAATACAAAATTAAATTAAAGCATCCCAGCCGATAGTCCAAGGCAGGTTCGGGTCACAGGTTAATTGCTCATTCAATTGCCCTTAAAACAGCGACACTAATTATTATATAATTACTCAGCATCAACCTGTAACCATCTACCCTGGAGTCTGCATATTAATGTATCAACGTTATAGCATAAGTGCCTCACGGAAAATTCAAAACAAAATTAAGGCTTGTCAGTAGTTAGTCCAAGGTAGAACCGGATCACATTTAAATCGCGCATATAGATGACATAAAAACAGCGACAGTAGGAAAGAAAAAAGAAAGGAAGAGAGGGTAATGGCTCGAGTGCAAGCCATATAACCATATAGCCATTAAGTGCAAGCCATACCCGACCCAACCTGTTATCAAATATTGTTTATGCATATTCAACCGACCTTGGTATCTACTTTGGATCACCAAAGCTCAAAACAACCTGGATATAAAAATAAAAAGCATACCAGAAGTTAGTTAGGGACTCGGTCACTCTTGAACTGTGCAAACCAATGTCCCTTTGAACAGCAACAGCAACCAAAATACGTAACCATTAACGAATGTCTCAGCGCAGACCATAGTCGAAGCCCGCTGGCTAGCCCGAGGCTAGCGCGTAAGCTAGTGACGAATCCGGATAGCACGTTAGCCTACTATGTACATTGTTCAGCTAGCTCGTTAGCTTCCAAAGAGGCGATACACAAGTACGGCCATGAGGTCAGCTTTAGCAAGTAACAGAAGTCATTGGGAAGCCCCGCTAGTTGGATGGGCAGAGGACAGTTAGCATGTCTGGGCATGACAGCAAGTGTTTGTGAATAGTCGACCTAATCAATGTATATAGGCCCAACCCGCCAAGTCACTCACCCTCCATAGATATCAAGCAACAGACTCGGGTGTCTTCGCGAGATATTCCTTCGCTTTAGCCAACGACCAAAACAAACGCTGACCACCGACCTTCTCCAACACAGATAGTTTCGCGGGAGCGAATAACGTGGGCCTCAGGCCTAGTCTCCATAGCTTAGTCAGGACCACCTTGTACTCGGCTCTCTGAGCTTGAACCTCCGGTGTAAAGTCCTCGAAAATGGCCACTTTGTGATCGCCAAACCTCAGAGTACCCCTTCTGGTACGAGCCGACCGCATGATGATTTCTCTCTGTTGGAGTCTGTTCAGCTTGACTATGATGGGCCTCGGTTCTTTGTTCACGCCGGGAGAAAACCTGCCCGCTCTGTAAGCCGACTCACAGATAGGAGGCGAGGGGAGGACGTCCGTCCCTAGTATCTTCTGCAGCAGTTCGGGCATGGTCTCAGAGAGACGGCCTTCACCGCTGGTCTCCGGTACTCCAACAATCCTGACGTTGTGGCGTCTATCCCGGGACTGCATCTCCTCCATCGCCGACTGTAGTTTGTTGACTTCAGCCTGCCTAGCCAGCAGGGCGGATTCAAGACCCGCCATCTTCTCACATTGTGATGATACCTCCGTCGTTAGCATGGCTAGTTCGTTAGCATTAGCCGATGAGGCAGCGTGAATCGTCTCCATCTTTTCTGTCAGCGGGACTACCGCCAGCCGTATTTCTTCTGATATCTCACGACGGAGGCTGATACAGAAATCCGCCAGCACTTGCTTCTGTGCTTCAGCGATGCGTGCCTCAGAGTCTGCGTGTACTTTCTTCTGTGCTTCAGCGATGCGTGTCTCAGATTCTGCGTGTAGCTTGGTCATGACCAAGAGCACAGCTTCGCTTAACTCCCCGACAGCGGGAGACGGTACGGCCATGCTCGGCGGTGTCGGTGTCGTGCCTAACTCTTTCATGGCTCTGGTTTCCACCCCCGCCATCGTAGAAAGTCGAAAAAAGTTGATGAATGTATACTAAACACGACGACCTAGCAAACAGATAAAAAACAAATAAAAATAAAATAAAGACTAATGGGGAGAAACGTATATTCAGCACGGTAGAAGGGAGCTCATGTGAAAACACGTCTACTCCATGATCGCTCAGCTCCGCCCCCCGAAAATCTGAGCAATCCTATGGATATAAGCAGCCTGGGTCTCCCCATGATTCATTTCTGGGGCCAGTTTCTTGAGCACTTGGGTTTTGCTCAATAATTCTTGTGCTTTGTTGCTTTCTCCATATTGGGCACTGTCATACAGACTCCTGTCGGTATGTAAACTCTTTCCTCTTGGTCGGTATATGTCTCCGGGAGATTGGGCCAGTATGGAGTGAGGGCTTACCTCCGGGCGGTGTTCCTCTGTGCTGTGTCTCAGGGCTCGGATTGGGCTTATGGACGGGGCTTTGTTCAACCAGTGTCTTTCTCTCCTGGCTATTTCGGCCATGGCCCTGTCCCGTTTGTACACTTGTTCGCGCAGTACGTCATAGCCAGCATGTAAATATGCATGCTTGTATCGTTCCGTTATTCCCGGGTGAGACAACACTTTCTCTGCCTCAGGTGACCGTGCTAAGGCCCGAGCCTTCCTCCATGTCACGGGATATGCTGGCATAATATCCCCTGTTTCTTCTCCTGCCAATTCTCCTTCACTTTCGTCGGAGACGTCCTCCAATCCTGAGCTCCAGGTCAAGCCTGAAGGTGACTGGAAGGCGGTGCCCTTCAGGGGGGGCCCGGGGCCCATAGGTCTCAGTTTGACCGGTTTGGCTCTCTTGTTCCGAGGCCTAGGAGGTTCGCCCCTTGGGTACCGAACTCTCTCCCTTGATCTTGACCGAGATGAGGACATTGAGGAGGCTCTGGAGCTTGACCGATCCCGGTCTCCCTCTTCTTCTGAGTCCTGATCTGGATCAGTATACTCCGGTCCGCTATCTATCGGGTCGTCCCCTGACTCCTGGGGACAGCCTAGTCGTCTAAGAATACTCTTAGCCCGGGATTTGGCAAGTCCATCCCTTTCTGGTTCAAACTGTACTGTTGGTTTCCGGGGAGTGGATGATCTCCCTCTTTCTGTTGTTCGGGAGGAGCTCTGGGAATTGGACTTTTCCTTCCTGGGTCCAATTCCCGACCCCTTAGAGTCTGGAGGGGGATTGAGGGGTACCGATGCCGGTTCACTGTCCTCATCCTCCTCACTCTCTCCTGCTTCAGTCAAGGCCTGGGTTATTCCCTCATGGTCCTTGGGTTCTACCATGAGGCAGATTTCCGTGTGTTTTGCACTTCTTATGGTTGAGATTGCGCGGACTACTGCCTCCCCCAACCATATGCCTCTTTGGCCATATACTCGAGACCTGCCCCACATCAGGTTTATAGCTAGTCGGTAGGGCATGTCCTTGGTACCATGGCCAGCATAGATTTCTCTTCTCTGCAGTAGATCCTTCATCCGGGACACCAGATTGTCCCAGTTCTTTTGTGAGGACTGTACTTTATTGTACCTGTTTTCGCTTAGTGTCACATGGACAACTTTCTCCGCGTGAAACACATTATAATCACACTCAGTGATTACTGCCTTGCCCGGTTTCAGGGGTTCTTTGGTCCTTATTTCCATCACCTGTTTCCTCAGGTTCCGGTAATAAGCGCCTCCTGCCGCTACCATGCTCGTTTCCCATCTACCATAGCTCGTCAAAGATGGTCCAGTGAAGGTGAGAATTGACCATGGTGCGTCAGAGTTGTCGGTCCAGACTGGGTAGTTAGTGACTGTTATGTCTGGTGTTTCTTTGTGAGAGTCTGTAAATATTCCTCTCGCCCCGGAGTGTTCACCACGGCGAGAGGTGTAGGCTGCTCTCGCTTGTTTCACTTCCTCGTGAACACGTGGTCCTGGGCTTAAGTACCCCAGGGAGTAATCTCGCCCTGGGGTTGATGTAGCCATTGGTGTAGCTGATCCCCCCAGCGTCTGTAGTTGTCCCCCGCTAGTAACTTCCCTCGTTTCACATCCAGAGGGGTCACTAATGGAGCGGGGTTCCCTCTGGCTGATGTACTTGTGAGGGGGTACAGGCCGTGCTTGGTCTGCGTCTGCTCCTGAGTCCTGACTACGTTCCTGCGTCACCCCCTCCTGGGTGTGCCTCGCACCGGAAAACTGGAGTGCAGGGCTTCCAGGGTTAGTGAAACCCCCTGAGCCTTCTCTCTCAGTGCTGGGGGGCCGAGTGTCTGGTATTTCCTCATACATCCTCCCGGGTCCAGACGGGGGCCACGTGATTTGGGCCCTCTGTTCTGAGTGACTCGCTTCCCGCTGTGTTCCCTGAGGACCAGACCATGTCTGGTTTCTGTATGCCACCTCGTTCATGACCTGTGTGAGGTCTCCGACCATAGTGGGCTCAATTTCTTCGAACAGATTTCCCCAGCCATTTCGGTAATGTGATGGCCATGCCTCCATTTGAGCTCTGCGCACTGTGTTTGCTTGGTATTTGTCCGGGACTAGCAAGACCACTGCCATGGATGCAGCCGGTATTTCTTGGTAGGCTTCCAAGAAGCACCATATGCTTGTGTTGACGTCATAGTGCCAAATCCCTGTTCCGAACAGTGTCATGACTAGGCTTGTTATGCCTACTCTCTGGGCTTGTCTGAAAATGCTCCTGTAATATGCCAGGAGTACTCGGGTTTGGCCTTCAAGGTCTGTTCCGGGCAGTATGTCTTGCATGGCAATTGTCAGTATCCCCTCGTAACCCTTATTTTTAAGTAGGTAGGGGACTCCTACCAACACTGTGCCATCCTTAAGGAGGTTATGAGGTTGTCTGGCCACTTCTCTTGCACACCAGTCGGCGTAGCCGGGTCCTGCCATGTCTTGTATGGCTTTTGCCATTCCCCCCCCATTACGTAGGCCTCTGTTGGCTGGGTTAACCACAAATGTGTGGTTTCCTTTTGGTACAAAATTTTGTAACCATATGGAGCAGACCCATAGGTGCTGTATATGCTTAGGGTTTCCTGGTTGAGATCTGGGTTTGATAGTACATGAGATTTCATTCAACCTTGACATGCCAGGGGGCATGGTCTGCTCCTCTGGCGTAGAGTTTGTTGTAGGGACTTGGGGCAGGGGGCTCCACTGTCCCTGAAGTCCCAGGCCTTCGGGCCAGTATGCAGGGGCCGTAGCCATCGGAACCGTTCGTGTTCCAATTACGGCCTGCTGTACAGCTGGCAGCTCTGGATATAGGGGTTCGCTTGGTTCTGTGAATTCCTCACTTCCCGCAAACGTATCAGGGGACTCAGGGCGGTCCTCCCGTTCTCCTGGGTAGTCCAGACCCAGGTCGGGTATAAACACTCCCAATCCCTCCTCCGAGGGTAATTCCTCCTCTATGGTGTGGGAATGATTGTGAGACATCGTGTTAGCACTGGTTTGTTAGCCGATGGTGAGCTAGTTAGCTTCCGTCTGGCTTCGTGTCACGTAGCCTCGGGCTAGGTAGCCATCCAGTTAGCATTCAGTACACTCCTGGCTTGTTGGCGGATGGCGAGCTAGTTAGCTTCCAGTTCTGTGAACGGTCTTTTTGACTGTGCTTCACATCCAGTCTCTCCTTACAAACAGGGTCTCTGGGCTAGGGAACCCTCGCTTTTCTGTGAACGGTCGTTTTGACTCGCTTCACATCCACACTCCGCTCCTTACAAAGTGTCTCTGGGCTAGGAAGCCCTCGCTTTTCTGTGAACGGTCGTTTTGACTCGCTTCACATCCACACTCCGCTTACAAACAGTGTCTCTGGGCTAGGAAGCCCTCGCTTTTCTGTGAACGGTCGTTTTGACTCGCTTCACATCCACACTCCGCTTACAAACAGTGTCTCTGGGCTAGGAAGCCCTCGCTTTTCTGTGAACGGTCGTTTTGACTCGCTTCACATCCACACTCCGCTCCTTACAAAGTGTCTCTGGGCTAGGAAGCCCTCGCTTTTCTGTGAACGGTCGTTTTGACTCGCTTCACATCCACACTCCGCTCCTTACAAAGTGTCTCTGGGCTAGGAAGCCCTCGCTTTTCTGTGAACGGTCGTTTTGACTCGCTTCACATCCACACTCCGCTCCTTACAAAGTGTCTCTGGGCTAGGAAGCCCTCGCTTTTCTGTGAACGGTCGTTTTGACTCGCTTCACATCCACACTCCGCTCCTTACAAAGTGTCTCTGGGCTAGGAAGCCCTCGCTTTTCTGTGAACGGTCGTTTTGACTCGCTTCACATCCACACTCCGCTCCTTACAAAGTGTCTCTGGGCTAGGAAGCCCTCGCTTTTCTGTGAACGGTCGTTTTGACTCGCTTCACATCCACACTCCGCTTACAAACAGTGTCTCTGGGCTAGGGAACCCTCGCTTTTCTGTGAACGGTCGTTTTGACTCGCTTCACATCCACACTCCGCTTACAAACAGTGTCTCTGGGCTAGGGAACCCTCGCTTTTCTGTGAACGGTCGTTTTGACTCGCTTCACATCCACACTCCGCTCCTTACAAAGTGTCTCTGGGCTAGGAAGCCCTCGCTTTTCTGTGAACGGTCGTTTTGACTCGCTTCACATCCAGTCTCTCCTTACAAACAGGGTCTCTGGGCTAGGGAACCCTCGCTTTTCTGTGAACGGTCGTTTTGACTCGCTTCACATCCACACTCCGCTCCTTACAAAGTGTCTCTGGGCTAGGAAGCCCTCGCTTTTCTGTGAACGGTCGTTTTGACTCGCTTCACATCCACACTCCGCTTACAAACAGTGTCTCTGGGCTAGGAAGCCCTCGCTTTTCTGTGAACGGTCGTTTTGACTCGCTTCACATCCACACTCCGCTTACAAACAGTGTCTCTGGGCTAGGAAGCCCTCGCTTTTCTGTGAACGGTCGTTTTGACTCGCTTCACATCCACACTCCGCTCCTTACAAAGTGTCTCTGGGCTAGGAAGCCCTCGCTTTTCTGTGAACGGTCGTTTTGACTCGCTTCACATCCACACTCCGCTCCTTACAAAGTGTCTCTGGGCTAGGAAGCCCTCGCTTTTCTGTGAACAAAGCATGAAAGTGATTTTTGCATTGCAACTTCACCCAGCAGAATTTTCACAGTAATCACAAATATATACTCTAAATGCGACTCTTTCTTCGAGTAGAACTTTCTACTTTTTTTTGACTGTAAGAAAACATTACGTAACTTTTTAGTCATGAGTAAACCTTTTTACCGCAATCACAAAAATATACTTTAAGCGTGATCCTTTCTTTAAGTAGAACCTCCTACTTTTTTTTGACTGTAAGAAAACATTACGTAACTTTTTAGTCATGAGTAAACCTTTTTACCGTAATCACAAATATATACTCTAAATGCGACTCTTTCTTCGAGTAGAACTTTCTACTTTTTTTTGACTGTAAGAAAACATTACGTAACTTTTTAGTCATGAGTAAACCTTTTTACCGCAATCACAAAAATATACTTTAAGCGTGATCCTTTCTTTAAGTAGAACCTCCTACTTTTTTTGAATGTAAGAAAACATTACGTAACTTTTTAGTCATGAGTAAACCTTTTTACCGTAATCACAAAAATATACTTTAAGCGTGATCCTTTCTTTAAGTAGAACCTCCTACTTTTTTGATTTTGCCAAATCTGTAATTTAATTTTACTCCAGAGGATTTTGACAGTAGTCCTGTCTTCTTCTGCCGTTTTAGCACCTATTTTGGTTAGTATAAATGCACATCGCCAGGGACGCCATGTTGAGCACCGGTCGTAAACCGAGGTCAGATTGATTATCCCATAACTCTTTAGTCCGAATCCCAGCTTCAAGCAGCGTCCCGCGAAGCGTGGGACATCTAGGACTCAATTTGTCTATAACGTTCAGGGCTTAAACTCAGCAGACCTCGGCTCACACACAGGAACCCCCCGTCCCCTCCAGTAATACAGTTGATTAAATGGAGTTGCGGGGTATATTTTTATTCTATTTGCACTGGGAAGGACTCTCTTTACTTAGATGAGGTCCATTTTCCCTATCCTATGTACACGTATTATCACTATATGGCTTTACTTGATAATCCCATTATACAGAATCCACCTTTAGTCCTTAATTTACTCTGTTCGCCGTTGAGTTTACTGTATGGCATTACTTGATAAAACCAGGCTTGCCGAACCCACCTTTCTCCTTACTCACAATGATATACCTTCATGTACTATCGTTACTGCTAGTTACCTAGTGATTTTTAAGTAACCGAAAGTCCCTTTTTCCTTCTAAACAGACAACGGCTTTGTCTGTGGTGACCACGTGATTTCGTACCATGTACGAGGCCTCTCCAGTATCTCTTAAGGATCCCTCCAGACAAACAGTTTTTACACATTATTCTGTTAGTATTATTCTCTACTGACACTCAATTTATAAGCATGCCATTTTGAAAACTTTTACTGTACACATCAAACATTTAATTGTTATATAGTTTCCTTTTTTAAGATCTCCCTCTATAGATTCAAGACTCTGTTTTTCAACCAGCAACCCTTCCCGTCTGAAAGGGTTAACATTTACAGCTCCCTCTCCTCTCCTGTTGCATCCTCAGGGCCACATTCCTCAGGTTAACTCCCCTTTCACAGACACCAGCCCCTTCTATGGAGACATTTAAAGGCTCAGTTCCATTTTTTTTATAAGTAGAGCCATCATAGTCTTTCCAGAGTTTAGTTTACAGATTTATACTGGTCATATAGGAACGACCCAGGATGTCATTGTCCAAAAGTGTCACTCGTTCTGTGGCATTTCACACCCACTCTGTCATTCTGGGAGATCATTGTCCATCATCAATTGAATAATGAAGCATATAATTACATGTGAAAAATAGGTATATACGGCTATATTGGAACGACTCAGGATGTCTATTTCAAAATGTGTCATTTGTTTTGTGACACTTTACAGTTGGTCATTATCATTATTACTGTATTTTGGAAGACCATGTGAACATCAGATTAGTATCATGAGTATGGGTTATGTTGTTCTTGGTTGTGTGATGTGTCATCTTTTAAATCTGTGTCTTCTCTCTCTTTTTCCCAGAGACCACTCATCCTCCTGATTGAGCTGATTGCACCTGCCTGATTACACCTGTGGGCAGTTAGTTGGATGAGTGGATATAAACTGGAAGATGACACACACACAGGGCCCTCATTGATGGAAGTCACTGCCACGTTTCAGGGTGGAGTGAGGAGGCTGCCGTCTCGCCTATCTGTTGCCTGAAGCAACACTGTGTGGCTGGGTGCCATTTATCACATGGAGTGTGGATTAAACCCCATAGCTATGGTGTCCTATGATGGGCACGTGGTTGTATTTTGACTACTAAGTGTTTGTTTGTTTACATGTATGTATTGTTTGTCCTCCCCTACCTTTTCCCCTTTTTGCATTATGGTGGAGGTTTAAATCCCTATCACCATAAATATATAATTTACTATTTGGAAAACGTCTTGTGTTGTGTCTTCTTTTACCTATACCTGGGACCTTGATTTGAACGCATTTACTGAGAGAGGCTGCTTTTGCTCATGTGCCGCACTCCAGTTGTTATTCTTAGACCTTCGTACATGACACACTTTAACTGTGACCTCACTGTCACCCTGAACTGTGAACACTAAAGACACTTTAACTGTGACCTCACTGTCACCTCCTGAACTGTGAACACTAAAGACACTTTAACTGTGACCTCACTGTCACCCTCCTGAACTGTGAACACTAAAGACACTTTAACTGTGACCTCACTCTCACCCTGAACTGTGAACACTAAAGACACTTTAACTGTGACCTCACTGTCACCCTGAACTGTGAACACTAAAGACACTTTAACTGTGACCTCACTGTCACCCTGAACTGTGAACACTAAAGACACTTTAACTGTGACCTCACTGTCACCCTGAACTGTGAACACTAAAGACACTTTAACTGTGACCTCACTGTCACCTCCTGAACTGTGAACACTAAAGACACTTTAACTGTGACCTCACTGTCACCTCCTGAACTGTGAACACTAAAGACACTTTAACTGTGACCTCACTGTCACCTCCTGAACTGTGAACACTAAAGACACTTTAACTGTGACCTCACTGTCACCTTGAACTGTGAACACTAAAGACACTTTAACTGTGACCTCACTGTCACCCTGAACTGTGAACACTAAAGACACTTTAACTGTGACCTTACTGTCACCCTGAACTGTGAACACTAAAGACACTTTAACTGTGACCTCACTGTCACCCTGAACTGTGAACACTAAAGACACTTTAACTGTGACCTCACTGTCACCCTGAACTGTGAACACTAAAGACACTTTAACTGTGAACTCACTGTCACCCTGAACTGTGAACACTAAAGACACTTTAACTGTGACCTCACTGTCACCCTGAACTGTGAACACTAAAGACACTTTAACTGTGACCTCACTGTCACCTCCTGAACTGTGAACACTAAAGACACCTTAACTGTGACCTCACTGTCAACCTGAACTGTGAACACTAAAGTCACTTTAACTGTGACCTCACTGTCACCCTGAACTGTGAACACTAAAGACACTTTAACTGTGACCTCACTGTCACCCTGAACTGTGAACACTAAAGACACTTTAACTGTGACCTCACTGTCACCTCCTGAACTGTGAACACTAAAGACACTTTAACTGTGACCTCACTGTCACCTCCTGAACTGTGAACACTAAAGACACTTTAACTGTGACCTCACTGTCACCTCCTGAACTGTGAACACTAAAGACACTTTAACTGTGACCTCACTGTCACCTCCTGAACTGTGAACACTAAAGACACTTTAACTGTGACCTCACTGTCACCCTGAACTGTGAACACTAAAGACACTTTAACTGTCACCTCACTGTCACCCTGAACTGTGAACACTAAAGACACTTTAACTGTGACCTCACTGTCACCCTGAACTGTGAACACTAAAGACACTTTAACTGTGACCTCACTGTCACCCTGAACTGTGAACACTAAAGACACTTTAACTGTCACCTCACTGTCACCCTGAACTGTGAACACTAAATACACTTTAACTGTGACCTCACTGTCACCCTGAACTGTGAACACTAAAGACACTTTAACTGTGACCTCACTGTCACCTCCTGAACTGTGAACACTAAAGTCACTTTAACTGTGACCTCACTGTCACCCTGAACTGTGAACACTAAAGACACTTTAACTGTGACCTCACTGTCACCCTGGACTGTGAACACTAAATACACTTTAACTGTGACCTCACTGTCACCCTGAACTGTGAACACTAAAGTCACTTTAACTGTGACCTCACTGTCACCTCCTGAACTGTGAACAATAAAGACACTTTAACTGTGACCTCACTGTCACCCTGAACTGTGAACACTAAAGACACTTTAACTGTGACCTCACTGTCACCCTGAACTGTGAACACTAAAGACACTTTAACTGTGACCTCACTGTCACCCTGAACTGTGAACACTAAAGACACTTTAACTGTGACCTCACTGTCACCTCCTGAACTGTGAACACTAAAGACACTTTAACTGTGACCTCACTGTCACCCTGAACTGTGAACACTAAAGACACTTTAACTGTGACCTCACTGTCACCCTGAACTGTGAACACTAAAGACACTTTAACTGTGACCTCACTGTCACCTCCTGAACTGTGAACACTAAAGACACTTTAACTGTGACCTCACTGTCACCCTGAACTGTGAACACTAAAGACACTTTAACTGTGACCTCACTGTCACCTCCTGAACTGTGAACACTAAAGACACTTTAACTGTGACCTCACTGTCACCCTGAACTGTGAACACTAAAGACACTTTAACTGTGACCTCACTGTCACCTCCTGAACTGTGAACACTAAAGACACTTTAACTGTGACCTCACTGTCACCCTGAACTGTGAACACTAAAGACACTTTAACTGTGACCTCACTGTCACCCTGAACTGTGAACACTAAAGACACTTTAACTGTGACCTCACTGTCACCCTGAACTGTGAACACTAAAGACACTTTAACTGTGACCTCACTGTCACCCTGAACTGTGAACACTAAAGACACTTTAACTGTGACCTCACTGTCACCCTGAACTGTGAACACTAAAGACACTTTAACTGTGACCTCACTGTCACCCTGAACTGTGAACACTAAAGACACTTTAACTGTGACCTCACTGTCACCCTGAACTGTGAACACTAAAGTCACTTTAACTGTGACCTCACTGTCACCCTGAACTGTGAACACTAAATACACTTTAACTGTGACCTCACTGTCACCTCCTGAACTGTGAACACTAAAGACACTTTAACTGTGACCTCACTGTCACCCTGAACTGTGAACACTAAAGACACTTTAACTGTGACCTCACTGTCACCCTGAACTGTGAACACTAAAGTCACTTTAACTGTGACCTCACTGTCACCCTGAACTGTGAACACTAAAGACACTTTACAGTAACTGTGACCTCACTGTCACCTCCCCCTGAACTGTGAACACTAAATACACTTTAACTGTGACCTCACTGTCACCCTGAACTGTGAACACTAAAGACACTTTAACTGTGACCTCACTGTCACCCTGAACTGTGAACACTAAAGACACTTTAACTGTGACCTCACTGTCACCCTGAACTGTGAACACTAAAGACACTTTAACTGTGACCTCACTATCACCCTGAACTGTGAACACTAAAGACACTTTAACTGTGACCTCACTGTCACCCTGAACTGTGAACACTAAAGTCACTTTAACTGTGACCTCACTGTCACCCTGAACTGTGAACACTAAAGACACTTTACAGTAACTGTGACCTCACTGTCCCCTCCCCCTGAACTGTGAACACTAAAGACACTTTAACTGTGACCTCACTGTCACCCTGAACTGTGAACACTAAAGACACTTTAACTGTGACCTCACTGTCACCTCCTGAACTGTGAACACTAAAGACACTTTAACTGTGACCTCACTGTCACCTCCTGAACTGTGAACACTAAAGACAATTTAACTGTGACCTCACTGTCACCCTGAACTGTGAACACTAAAGTCACTTTAACTGTGACCTCACTGTCACCCTGAACTGTGAACACTAAAGACACTTTAACTGTGACCTCACTGTCACCCTGAACTGTGAACACTAAAGACACTTTAACTGTGACCTCACTGAAGGGGCGGCTAGGTGGTGTAGTGGGCAAGGCACTCGCCACCAGTGTGGAGACGCTAGGATTCGCGTGTTCGAATCCAGCTCTCCACATTGTTTTCAGTTTAGCTGGTCGTCCGCAGTAATACACATTGGCCGTATTACGGGGAGGGAAAACTGAAGGGTGGGGATCGAACGTTGTGAACAAGCGACTCCTACAAGTCGGTTGGTGCGCCTGCGCAGTAGAATCAGGAAGTGTCGGGGGCAGCGTGAGCCTCCCACGCGTTACTCCTCGACACTGAGAGATCGAGCTGCGCAGGTGAAAAGATGCGACTGCTGTTACCTCAAGTACCGGAGGGGACTTGTGCTATGTATGACTTAGTCCACATTGCAGCCGGCTTGTGGGAGGCAAGAAACAGCGTTCGTGACAGGGGAGGGTTGAATTGGATGATACGAAATTGGGATGGGAGAAAATATAGAAAAATGGGAGAAAAAGTGGATCAAAAAAAAACTGTGACCTCACTGTCACCCTGAACTGTGAACACTAAAGACACTTTAACTGTGACCTCACTGTCACCCTGAACTGTGAACACTAAATACACTTTAACTGTGACCTCACTGTTACCCTGAACTGTGAACACTAAAGACACTTTAACTGTGACCTCACTGTCACCTCCTCCTGAACTGTGAACACTAAAGACACTTTAACTGTGACCTCACTGTCACCTCCTGAACTGTGAACACTAAAGACACTTTAACTGTCACCTCACTGTCACCCTGAACTGTGAACACTAAAGACACTTTAACTGTGACCTCACTGTCCCCCTGAACTGTGAACACTAAAGACACTTTAACTGTGACCTCACTGTCACCCTGAACTGTGAACACTAAAGACACTTTAACTGTGACCTCACTGTCACCCTGAACTGTGAACACTAAAGACACTTTAACTGTGACCTCACTCTCACCCTGAACTGTGAACACTAAAGACACTTTAACTGTGACCTCACTGTCACCCTGAACTGTGAACACTAAAGACACTTTAACTGTGACCTCACTGTCACCCTGAACTGTGAACACTAAAAACACTTTAACTGTGACCTCACTGTCACCTCCTGAACTGTGAACACTAAAGACACTTTAACTGTGACCTCACTGTCACCTCCTACTGAACTGTGAACACTAAAGTCACTTTAACTGTGACCTCACTGTCACCCTGAACTGTGAACACTAAAGACACTTTAACTGTGACCTCACTGTCACCCTGAACTGTGAACACTAAAGACACTTTAACTGTGACCTCACTGTCACCTCCTCCTGAACTGTGAACACTAAAGACACTTTACCTGTGACCTCACTGTCACCCTGAACTGTGAACACTAAAGACACTTTAACTGTGACCTCACTGTCACCTCCTGAACTGTGAACACTAAATACACTTTAACTGTGACCTCACTGTCACCCTCCTGAACTGTGAACACTAAAGACACTTTAACTGTGACCTCACTGTCACCCTCCTGAACTGTGAACACTAAAGACACTTTAATTGTGACCTCACTGTCACCCTGAACTGTGAACACTAAAGACACTTTAACTGTGACCTCACTGTCACCCTGAACTGTGAACACTAAAGACACTTTAACTGTGACCTCACTGTCACCCTGAACTGTGAACACTAAAGACACTTTAACTGTGACCTCACTGGCACCCTGAACTGTGAACATTAAAGACACTTTAACTGTGACCTCACTGTCACCTCCTGAACTGTGAACACTAAAGACACTTTAACTGTGACCTCACTGTCACCCTGAACTGTGAACACTAAAGACACTTTAACTGTGACCACACTGTCACCCTGAACTGTGAACACTAAAGACACTTTAACTGTGACCTCACTGTCACCTCCTGAACTGTGAACACTAAAGACACTTTAACTGTGACCTCACTGTCACCCTGAACTGTGAACACTAAAGACACTTTAACTGTGACCTCACTGTCACCCTGAACTGTGAACACTAAAGACACTTTAACTGTGACCTCACTGTCACCCTGAACTGTGAACACTAAAGACACTTTAACTGTGACCTCACTGTCACCTCCTGAACTGTGAACACTAAAGACACTTTAACTGTGACCTCACTGTCACCCTGAACTGTGAACACTAAAGACACTTTAACTGTGACCTCACTGTCACCCTGAACTGTGAACACTAAAGACACTTTAACTGTCACCTCACTGTCACCCTGAACTGTGAACACTAAAGACACTTTAACTGTGACCTCACTGTCACCCTGAACTGTGAACACTAAAGACACTTTAACTGTGACCTCACTGTCACCCTGAACTGTGAACACTAAAGACACTTTAACTGTGACCTCACTGTCACCCTGAACTGTGAACACTAAAGACACGTTAACTGTGACCTCACTGTCACCCTGGACTGTGAACACTAAAGACACTTTAACTGTGACCTCACTGTCACCCTGAACTGTGAACACTAAAGACACTTTAACTGTGACCTCACTGTCACCTCCTGAACTGTGAACACTAAAGACACGTTAACTGTGACCTCACTGTCACCCTGAACTGTGAACACTAAATTCACTTTAACTGTGACCTCACTGTCACCCTGAACTGTGAACACTAAATACACTTTAACTGTGACCTCACTGTCACCCTGAACTGTGAACACTAAAGACACTTTAACTGTGACATCACTGTCACCCTGAACTGTGAACACTAAAGACACTTTAACTGTCACCTCACTGTCACCCTGAACTGTGAACACTAAAGACACTTTAACTGTGACCTCACTGTCACCCTGAACTGTGAACACTAAAGACACTTTAACTGTGACCTCACTGTCACCCTGAACTGTGAACACTAAAGACACTTTAACTGTCACCTCACTGTCACCCTGAACTGTGAACACTAAAGACACTTTAACTGTGACCTCACTGTCACCCTGAACTGTGAACACTAAAGACACTTTAACTGTGACCTCACTGTCACCCTGAACTGTGAACACTAAAGACACTTTAACTGTGACCTCACTGTCACCCTGAACTGTGAACACTAAAGACACTTTAACTGTGACCTCACTGTCACCCTGAACTGTGAACACTAAAGACACTTTAACTGTGACCTCACTGTCACCCTGAACTGTGAAGACTAAAGACACTTTAACTGTCACCTCACTGTCACCCTGAACTGTGAACACTAAAGACACTTTAACTGTCACCTCACTGTCACCCTGAACTGTGAAGACTAAAGACACTTTAACTGTGACCTCACTGTCACCCTGAACTGTGAACACTAAAGACACTTTAACTGTGACCTCACTGTCACCCTGAACTGTGAACACTAAAGACACGTTAACTGTGACCTCACTGTCACCCTGAACTGTGAACACTAAAGACACCTTAACTGTGACCTCACTGTCACCCTGAACTGTGAACACTAAAGACACTTTAACTGTGACCTCACTGTCACCCTGAACTGTGAACACTAAAGTCACTTCAACTGTGACCTCACTGTCACCCTGAACTGTGAACACTAAAGACACTTTAACTGTGACCTCACTGTCACCCTGAACTGTGAACACTAAAGACACTTTAACTGTGACCTCACTGTCACCCTGAACTGTGAACACTAAAGACACTTTAACTGTGACCTCACTGTCACCCTGAACTGTGAACACTAAAGACACTTTAACTGTGACCTCACTGTCACCTCCTGAACTGTGAACACTAAATACACTTTAACTGTGACCTCACTGTCACCCTGAACTGTGAACACTAAATACACTTTAACTGTGACCTCACTGTCACCCTGAACTGTGAACACTAAAGACACTTTAACTGTGACCTCACTGTCACCCTGAACTGTGAACACTAAAGACACTTTAACTGTGACCTCACTGTCACCCTGAACTGTGAACACTAAATACACTTTAACTGTGACCTCACTGTCACCCTGAACTGTGAACACTAAAGACACTTTAACTGTGACCTCACTGTCACCCTGAACTGTGAACACTAAAGACACTTTAACTGTGACCTCACTGTCACCCTGAACTGTGAACACTAAAGACACTTTAACTGTGACCTCACTGTCACCTCCTGAACTGTGAACACTAAAGACACTTTAACTGTGACCTCACTGTCACCCTGAACTGTGAACACTAAAGACACTTTAACTGTGACCTCACTGTCACCCTGAACTGTGAACACTAAAGACACTTTAACTGTGACCTCACTGTCACCCTGAACTGTGAACACTAAAGACACTTTAACTGTGACCTCACTGTCACCCTCCTGAACTGTGAACACTAAAGACACTTTAACTGTGACCTCACTGTCACCCTGAACTGTGAACACTAAATACACTTTAACTGTGACCTCACTGTCACCCTCCTGAACTGTGAACACTAAAGACACTTTAACTGTGACCTCACTGTCACCCTGAACTGTGAACACTAAAGACACTTTAACTGTGACCTCACTGTCACCCTGAACTGTGAACACTAAAGACACTTTAACTGTGACCTCACTGTCACCCTGAACTGTGAACACTAAAGACACTTTAACTGTGACCTCACTGTCACCCTGAACTGTGAACACTAAAGACACTTTACCTGTGACCTCACTGTCACCCTGAACTGTGAACACTAAATACACTTTAACTGTGACCTCACTGTCACCCTGAACTGTGAAGACTAAAGACACTTTAACTGTGACCTCACTGTCACCCTCCTGAACTGTGAACACTAAAGACACTTTAACTGTGACCTCACTGTCACCCTGAACTGTGAACACTAAAGACACTTTAACTGTGACCTCACTGTCACCCTGAACTGTGAACACTAAAGATACTTTAACTGTGACCTCACTGTCACCTCCTGAACTGTGAACACTAAAGACACTTTAACTGTGACCTCACTGTCACCCTGAACTGTGAACACTAAAGACACTTTAACTGTGACCTCACTGTCACCCTGAACTGTGAACACTAAAGACACTTTAACTGTGACCTCACTGTCACCCTGAACTGTGAACACTAAAGACACTTTAACTGTGACCTCACTGTCACCCTGAACTGTGAACACTAAAGACACTTTAACTGTGACCTCACTGTCACCCTGAACTGTGAACACTAAAGACACGTTAACTGTGACCTCACTGTCACCCTGAACTGTGAACACTAAAGACACTTTAACTGTGACCTCACTGTCACCCTGAACTGTGAACACTAAAGACACTTTAACTGTGACCTCACTGTCACCCTGAACTGTGAACACTAAAGACACTTTAACTGTGACCTCACTGTCACCTCCTGAACTGTGAACACTAAATACACTTTAACTGTGACCTCACTGTCACCCTGAACTGTGAACACTAAATACACTTTAACTGTGACCTCACTGTCACCCTGAACTGTGAACACTAAAGACACTTTAACTGTGACCTCACTGTCACCCTGAACTGTGAACACTAAAGACACTTTAACTGTGACCTCACTGTCACCCTGAACTGTGAACACTAAAGACACTTTAACTGTCACCTCACTGTCACCCTGAACTGTGAACACTAAAGACACTTTAACTGTGACCTCACTGTCACCCTGAACTGTGAACACTAAAGACACTTTAACTGTGACCTCACTGTCACCCTGAACTGTGAACACTAAAGACACTTTAACTGTGACCTCACTGTCACCTCCTGAACTGTGAACACTAAAGACACTTTAACTGTGACCTCACTGTCACCCTGAACTGTGAACACTAAAGACACTTTAACTGTGACCTCACTGTCACCCTGAACTGTGAACACTAAAGACACTTTAACTGTGACCTCACTGTCACCCTGAACTGTGAACACTAAAGACACTTTAACTGTGACCTCACTGTCACCCTCCTGAACTGTGAACACTAAAGACACTTTAACTGTGACCTCACTGTCACCCTGAACTGTGAACACTAAATACACTTTAACTGTGACCTCACTGTCACCCTCCTGAACTGTGAACACTAAAGACACTTTAACTGTGACCTCACTGTCACCCTGAACTGTGAACACTAAAGACACTTTAACTGTGACCTCACTGTCACCCTGAACTGTGAACACTAAAGACACTTTAACTGTGACCTCACTGTCACCCTGAACTGTGAACACTAAAGACACTTTAACTGTGACCTCACTGTCACCCTGAACTGTGAACACTAAAGACACTTTACCTGTGACCTCACTGTCACCCTGAACTGTGAACACTAAATACACTTTAACTGTGACCTCACTGTCACCCTGAACTGTGAAGACTAAAGACACTTTAACTGTGACCTCACTGTCACCCTCCTGAACTGTGAACACTAAAGACACTTTAACTGTGACCTCACTGTCCCCCTGAACTGTGAACACTAAAGACACTTTAACTGTGACCTCACTGTCACCCTGAACTGTGAACACTAAAGATACTTTAACTGTGACCTCACTGTCACCTCCTGAACTGTGAACACTAAAGACACTTTAACTGTGACCTCACTGTCACCCTGAACTGTGAACACTAAAGACACTTTAACTGTGACCTCACTGTCACCCTGAACTGTGAACACTAAAGACACTTTAACTGTGACCTCACTGTCACCCTGAACTGTGAACACTAAATTCACTTTAACTGTGACCTCACTGTCACCCTGAACTGTGAACACTAAATACACTTTAACTGTGACCTCACTGTCACCCTGAACTGTGAACACTAAAGACACTTTAACTGTGACATCACTGTCACCCTGAACTGTGAACACTAAAGACACTTTAACTGTCACCTCACTGTCACCCTGAACTGTGAACACTAAAGACACTTTAACTGTGACCTCACTGTCACCCTGAACTGTGAACACTAAAGACACTTTAACTGTGACCTCACTGTCACCCTGAACTGTGAACACTAAAGACACTTTAACTGTGACCTCACTGTCACCCTGAACTGTGAACACTAAAGACACTTTAACTGTACTCTGTACTACATGGTACCACAGAGTACTACTTGGTACTGCATGGCATTACAGGGTACTACATGGCTTACACAGCTCTACATGGCACTACAGGGTACTACATGGCACCACAGGGTACTACATGGCACTACAGGGTACTACAGGATACTACGGGGTATTACATGGCACTATGGGGTACTATAGGGTACTACATGGCACTACGGGGTACTACATGGCACTACAGGGTACTACATGTCTGCTCCTTTGCAGCACCACAAACATGGGAACTCTCTAACTCTTCCCCCCCCCCCCCTCTCCCCCCCCCCCCCTCTCCCTCCCCCTTCTCTCTGAGTACCCGTCTCCTGGCGCTGACCAAGGTGATGGATGCCTCGGGGTCTTGGCCAAGCTTGTAGTGACTGCTCTACATGCACCTCCGAGGCATTGGATCAGTTATTCACCGCCGTCTGTCCGTGGTCCTGTCAACTGATTAACAGACTGTTAACAGATTAACAGTCAACGCGGTTTCATTGCTGGGTTAAGTACTTCTATTCTATTCACATAATACGCTTACTTCATATATCTACTCCATTCACATATATGCCTACCACTTGTATCTATTGCTATGTCCGCCTACTACAATCTCATGAGCTGTCTAACGCCTGTCCCGTCTCCCTGTCTTCCTATGACTTGCTGTCCTGGAGTGTTGACCGGAGTGTTGGACGTCCCGTGACGAAGGCCGGGAGATTGCGACCCCCTCTGCGTGCCCCCCTGTCTTCGGAGGTTTCGTAGTGGTGACCGGAGTGCCGGATGTCCCGCGATGATGTCGGGGAGTTCGCGACCCTCTCTGTGCCACCCCCCCTTCCCCCTGTCTCCGGCTGTCCCTGAGCAACGACCGGAGTGCTGAATGTCCCGTGACTAAGACGGGGAGGACGTGACCCTCTTGCGCCGCCCCTGTGCTTCAAATAGATCCGCTATCAACTCTATCTTTAATTTTTCAAAATGTACAGTTGCTATTGCATGCACTCATCTGTGTTTCACTACACACATGAGTGCATGCTTACCAACTGTCCGTCTGCAACACTACTATCACCGACATCTAAGAAGGGAGATCCCCCCTTGAACGGCCCTTCTAAGGTTTCTCTCCTCCACATTGCCTGTGGAGCTTTTTTCCCTATTGTTAGGTTTTAGTGAGTTTTTCCTTACCTTCGCGTGGGGTATGTCTGGGAGTGCTTGCATTCTTTCATTTATTTGCATTCATCTAAAAAATGTTTGGACCCTATGGTGTTCTTGTTCTGTTCTTGACTTATTGTTATGTTGTCTTCTTGACTTGTTTAAAGAAGACCTGTACGGCCCATGGGGACATTAACGTGTGTTGTCGGGCCCTATAAATAAATTTGATTTGATTTGATTTGATCTGTGACCTCACTGTCACCCTGAACTGTGAACACTAAATACACTTTAACTGTGACCTCACTGTCACCCTGAACTGTGAACACTAAAGACACTTTAACTGTGACCTCACTGTCACCCTGAACTGTGAACACTAAAGACACTTTAACTGTCACCTCACTGTCACCCTGAACTGTGAACACTAAAGACACTTTAACTGTGACCTCACTGTCACCCTGAACTGTGAACACTAAAGACACTTTAACTGTGACCTCACTGTCACCCTGAACTGTGAACACTAAAGACACTTTAACTGTGACCTCACTGTCACCCTGAACTGTGAACACTAAAGACACTTTAACTGTGACCTCACTGTCACCCTGAACTGTGAACACTAAAGACACTTTAACTGTGACCTCACTGTCACCCTGAACTGTGAAGACTAAAGACACTTTAACTGTCACCTCACTGTCACCCTGAACTGTGAACACTAAAGACACTTTAACTGTGACCTCACTGTCACCTCCTGAACTGTGAACACTAAAGACACTTTAACTGTGACCTCACTGTCACCCTGAACTGTGAACACTAAAGACACTTTAACTGTGACCTCACTGTCACCTCCTGAACTGTGAACACTAAAGACACTTTAACTGTGACCTCACTGTCACCCTGAACTGTGAACACTAAAGACACTTTAACTGTGACCTCACTGTCACCCTGAACTGTGAACACTAAAGACACTTTAACTGTGACCTCACTGTCACCCTGAACTGTGAACACTAAAGACACTTTAACTGTGACCTCACTGTCACCCTGAACTGTGAACACTAAAGACACTTTAACTGTGACCTCACTGTCACCCTGAACTGTGAACACTAAAGACACTTTAACTGTGACCTCACTGTCACCCTGAACTGTGAACACTAAAGACACTTTAACTGTGACCTCACTGTCACCCTGAACTGTGAACACTAAAGTCACTTTAACTGTGACCTCACTGTCACCCTGAACTGTGAACACTAAAGACACTTTAACTGTGACCTCACTGTCACCTCCTGAACTGTGAACACTAAAGACACTTTAACTGTGACCTCACTGTCACCCTGAACTGTGAACACTAAAGACACTTTAACTGTGACCTCACTGTCACCCTGAACTGTGAACACTAAAGTCACTTTAACTGTGACCTCACTGTCACCCTGAACTGTGAACACTAAAGACACTTTACAGTAACTGTGACCTCACTGTCACCTCCCCCTGAACTGTGAACACTAAATACACTTTAACTGTGACCTCACTGTCACCCTGAACTGTGAACACTAAAGACACTTTAACTGTGACCTCACTGTCACCCTGAACTGTGAACACTAAAGACACTTTAACTGTGACCTCACTGTCACCCTGAACTGTGAACACTAAAGACACTTTAACTGTGACCTCACTATCACCCTGAACTGTGAACACTAAAGACACTTTAACTGTGACCTCACTGTCACCCTGAACTGTGAACACTAAAGTCACTTTAACTGTGACCTCACTGTCACCCTGAACTGTGAACACTAAAGACACTTTACAGTAACTGTGACCTCACTGTCCCCTCCCCCTGAACTGTGAACACTAAAGACACTTTAACTGTGACCTCACTGTCACCCTGAACTGTGAACACTAAAGACACTTTAACTGTGACCTCACTGTCACCTCCTGAACTGTGAACACTAAAGACACTTTAACTGTGACCTCACTGTCACCTCCTGAACTGTGAACACTAAAGACAATTTAACTGTGACCTCACTGTCACCCTGAACTGTGAACACTAAAGTCACTTTAACTGTGACCTCACTGTCACCCTGAACTGTGAACACTAAAGACACTTTAACTGTGACCTCACTGTCACCCTGAACTGTGAACACTAAAGACACTTTAACTGTGACCTCACTGAAGGGGCGGCTAGGTGGTGTAGTGGGCAAGGCACTCGCCACCAGTGTGGAGACGCTAGGATTCGCGTGTTCGAATCCAGCTCTCCACATTGTTTTCAGTTTAGCTGGTCGTCCGCAGTAATACACATTGGCGTATTACGGGGAGGGAAAACTGAAGGGTGGGGATCGAACGTTGTGAACAAGCGACTCCTACAAGTCGGTTGGTGCGCCTGCGCAGTAGAATCAGGAAGTGTCGGGGGCAGCGTGAGCCTCCCACGCGTTACTCCTCGACACTGAGAGATCGAGCTGCGCAGGTGAAAAGATGCGACTGCTGTTACCTCAAGTACCGGAGGGGACTTGTGCTATGTATGACTTAGTCCACATTGCAGCCGGCTTGTGGGAGGCAAGAAACAGCGTTCGTGACAGGGGAGGGTTGAATTGGATGATACGAAATTGGGATGGGAGAAAATATAGAAAAATGGGAGAAAAAGTGGATCAAAAAAAAACTGTGACCTCACTGTCACCCTGAACTGTGAACACTAAAGACACTTTAACTGTGACCTCACTGTCACCCTGAACTGTGAACACTAAATACACTTTAACTGTGACCTCACTGTTACCCTGAACTGTGAACACTAAAGACACTTTAACTGTGACCTCACTGTCACCTCCTCCTGAACTGTGAACACTAAAGACACTTTAACTGTGACCTCACTGTCACCTCCTGAACTGTGAACACTAAAGACACTTTAACTGTCACCTCACTGTCACCCTGAACTGTGAACACTAAAGACACTTTAACTGTGACCTCACTGTCCCCCTGAACTGTGAACACTAAAGACACTTTAACTGTGACCTCACTGTCACCCTGAACTGTGAACACTAAAGACACTTTAACTGTGACCTCACTGTCACCCTGAACTGTGAACACTAAAGACACTTTAACTGTGACCTCACTCTCACCCTGAACTGTGAACACTAAAGACACTTTAACTGTGACCTCACTGTCACCCTGAACTGTGAACACTAAAGACACTTTAACTGTGACCTCACTGTCACCCTGAACTGTGAACACTAAAAACACTTTAACTGTGACCTCACTGTCACCTCCTGAACTGTGAACACTAAAGACACTTTAACTGTGACCTCACTGTCACCTCCTACTGAACTGTGAACACTAAAGTCACTTTAACTGTGACCTCACTGTCACCCTGAACTGTGAACACTAAAGACACTTTAACTGTGACCTCACTGTCACCCTGAACTGTGAACACTAAAGACACTTTAACTGTGACCTCACTGTCACCTCCTCCTGAACTGTGAACACTAAAGACACTTTACCTGTGACCTCACTGTCACCCTGAACTGTGAACACTAAAGACACTTTAACTGTGACCTCACTGTCACCTCCTGAACTGTGAACACTAAATACACTTTAACTGTGACCTCACTGTCACCCTCCTGAACTGTGAACACTAAAGACACTTTAACTGTGACCTCACTGTCACCCTCCTGAACTGTGAACACTAAAGACACTTTAATTGTGACCTCACTGTCACCCTGAACTGTGAACACTAAAGACACTTTAACTGTGACCTCACTGTCACCCTGAACTGTGAACACTAAAGACACTTTAACTGTGACCTCACTGTCACCCTGAACTGTGAACACTAAAGACACTTTAACTGTGACCTCACTGGCACCCTGAACTGTGAACATTAAAGACACTTTAACTGTGACCTCACTGTCACCTCCTGAACTGTGAACACTAAAGACACTTTAACTGTGACCTCACTGTCACCCTGAACTGTGAACACTAAAGACACTTTAACTGTGACCACACTGTCACCCTGAACTGTGAACACTAAAGACACTTTAACTGTGACCTCACTGTCACCTCCTGAACTGTGAACACTAAAGACACTTTAACTGTGACCTCACTGTCACCCTGAACTGTGAACACTAAAGACACTTTAACTGTGACCTCACTGTCACCCTGAACTGTGAACACTAAAGACACTTTAACTGTGACCTCACTGTCACCCTGAACTGTGAACACTAAAGACACTTTAACTGTGACCTCACTGTCACCTCCAGAACTGTGAACACTAAAGACACTTTAACTGTGACCTCACTGTCACCCTGAACTGTGAACACTAAAGACACTTTAACTGTGACCTCACTGTCACCCTGAACTGTGAACACTAAAGACACTTTAACTGTCACCTCACTGTCACCCTGAACTGTGAACACTAAAGACACTTTAACTGTGACCTCACTGTCACCCTGAACTGTGAACACTAAAGACACTTTAACTGTGACCTCACTGTCACCCTGAACTGTGAACACTAAAGACACTTTAACTGTGACCTCACTGTCACCCTGAACTGTGAACACTAAAGACACGTTAACTGTGACCTCACTGTCACCCTGGACTGTGAACACTAAAGACACTTTAACTGTGACCTCACTGTCACCCTGAACTGTGAACACTAAAGACACTTTAACTGTGACCTCACTGTCACCTCCTGAACTGTGAACACTAAAGACACGTTAACTGTGACCTCACTGTCACCCTGAACTGTGAACACTAAATTCACTTTAACTGTGACCTCACTGTCACCCTGAACTGTGAACACTAAATACACTTTAACTGTGACCTCACTGTCACCCTGAACTGTGAACACTAAAGACACTTTAACTGTGACATCACTGTCACCCTGAACTGTGAACACTAAAGACACTTTAACTGTCACCTCACTGTCACCCTGAACTGTGAACACTAAAGACACTTTAACTGTGACCTCACTGTCACCCTGAACTGTGAACACTAAAGACACTTTAACTGTGACCTCACTGTCACCCTGAACTGTGAACACTAAAGACACTTTAACTGTCACCTCACTGTCACCCTGAACTGTGAACACTAAAGACACTTTAACTGTGACCTCACTGTCACCCTGAACTGTGAACACTAAAGACACTTTAACTGTGACCTCACTGTCACCCTGAACTGTGAACACTAAAGACACTTTAACTGTGACCTCACTGTCACCCTGAACTGTGAACACTAAAGACACTTTAACTGTGACCTCACTGTCACCCTGAACTGTGAACACTAAAGACACTTTAACTGTGACCTCACTGTCACCCTGAACTGTGAAGACTAAAGACACTTTAACTGTCACCTCACTGTCACCCTGAACTGTGAACACTAAAGACACTTTAACTGTCACCTCACTGTCACCCTGAACTGTGAAGACTAAAGACACTTTAACTGTGACCTCACTGTCACCCTGAACTGTGAACACTAAAGACACTTTAACTGTGACCTCACTGTCACCCTGAACTGTGAACACTAAAGACACGTTAACTGTGACCTCACTGTCACCCTGAACTGTGAACACTAAAGACACCTTAACTGTGACCTCACTGTCACCCTGAACTGTGAACACTAAAGACACTTTAACTGTGACCTCACTGTCACCCTGAACTGTGAACACTAAAGTCACTTCAACTGTGACCTCACTGTCACCCTGAACTGTGAACACTAAAGACACTTTAACTGTGACCTCACTGTCACCCTGAACTGTGAACACTAAAGACACTTTAACTGTGACCTCACTGTCACCCTGAACTGTGAACACTAAAGACACTTTAACTGTGACCTCACTGTCACCCTGAACTGTGAACACTAAAGACACTTTAACTGTGACCTCACTGTCACCTCCTGAACTGTGAACACTAAATACACTTTAACTGTGACCTCACTGTCACCCTGAACTGTGAACACTAAATACACTTTAACTGTGACCTCACTGTCACCCTGAACTGTGAACACTAAAGACACTTTAACTGTGACCTCACTGTCACCCTGAACTGTGAACACTAAAGACACTTTAACTGTGACCTCACTGTCACCCTGAACTGTGAACACTAAATACACTTTAACTGTGACCTCACTGTCACCCTGAACTGTGAACACTAAAGACACTTTAACTGTGACCTCACTGTCACCCTGAACTGTGAACACTAAAGACACTTTAACTGTGACCTCACTGTCACCCTGAACTGTGAACACTAAAGACACTTTAACTGTGACCTCACTGTCACCTCCTGAACTGTGAACACTAAAGACACTTTAACTGTGACCTCACTGTCACCCTGAACTGTGAACACTAAAGACACTTTAACTGTGACCTCACTGTCACCCTGAACTGTGAACACTAAAGACACTTTAACTGTGACCTCACTGTCACCCTGAACTGTGAACACTAAAGACACTTTAACTGTGACCTCACTGTCACCCTCCTGAACTGTGAACACTAAAGACACTTTAACTGTGACCTCACTGTCACCCTGAACTGTGAACACTAAATACACTTTAACTGTGACCTCACTGTCACCCTCCTGAACTGTGAACACTAAAGACACTTTAACTGTGACCTCACTGTCACCCTGAACTGTGAACACTAAAGACACTTTAACTGTGACCTCACTGTCACCCTGAACTGTGAACACTAAAGACACTTTAACTGTGACCTCACTGTCACCCTGAACTGTGAACACTAAAGACACTTTAACTGTGACCTCACTGTCACCCTGAACTGTGAACACTAAAGACACTTTACCTGTGACCTCACTGTCACCCTGAACTGTGAACACTAAATACACTTTAACTGTGACCTCACTGTCACCCTGAACTGTGAAGACTAAAGACACTTTAACTGTGACCTCACTGTCACCCTCCTGAACTGTGAACACTAAAGACACTTTAACTGTGACCTCACTGTCACCCTGAACTGTGAACACTAAAGACACTTTAACTGTGACCTCACTGTCACCCTGAACTGTGAACACTAAAGATACTTTAACTGTGACCTCACTGTCACCTCCTGAACTGTGAACACTAAAGACACTTTAACTGTGACCTCACTGTCACCCTGAACTGTGAACACTAAAGACACTTTAACTGTGACCTCACTGTCACCCTGAACTGTGAACACTAAAGACACTTTAACTGTGACCTCACTGTCACCCTGAACTGTGAACACTAAAGACACTTTAACTGTGACCTCACTGTCACCCTGAACTGTGAACACTAAAGACACTTTAACTGTGACCTCACTGTCACCCTGAACTGTGAACACTAAAGACACGTTAACTGTGACCTCACTGTCACCCTGAACTGTGAACACTAAAGACACTTTAACTGTGACCTCACTGTCACCCTGAACTGTGAACACTAAAGACACTTTAACTGTGACCTCACTGTCACCCTGAACTGTGAACACTAAAGACACTTTAACTGTGACCTCACTGTCACCTCCTGAACTGTGAACACTAAATACACTTTAACTGTGACCTCACTGTCACCCTGAACTGTGAACACTAAATACACTTTAACTGTGACCTCACTGTCACCCTGAACTGTGAACACTAAAGACACTTTAACTGTGACCTCACTGTCACCCTGAACTGTGAACACTAAAGACACTTTAACTGTGACCTCACTGTCACCCTGAACTGTGAACACTAAAGACACTTTAACTGTCACCTCACTGTCACCCTGAACTGTGAACACTAAAGACACTTTAACTGTGACCTCACTGTCACCCTGAACTGTGAACACTAAAGACACTTTAACTGTGACCTCACTGTCACCCTGAACTGTGAACACTAAAGACACTTTAACTGTGACCTCACTGTCACCTCCTGAACTGTGAACACTAAAGACACTTTAACTGTGACCTCACTGTCACCCTGAACTGTGAACACTAAAGACACTTTAACTGTGACCTCACTGTCACCCTGAACTGTGAACACTAAAGACACTTTAACTGTGACCTCACTGTCACCCTGAACTGTGAACACTAAAGACACTTTAACTGTGACCTCACTGTCACCCTCCTGAACTGTGAACACTAAAGACACTTTAACTGTGACCTCACTGTCACCCTGAACTGTGAACACTAAATACACTTTAACTGTGACCTCACTGTCACCCTCCTGAACTGTGAACACTAAAGACACTTTAACTGTGACCTCACTGTCACCCTGAACTGTGAACACTAAAGACACTTTAACTGTGACCTCACTGTCACCCTGAACTGTGAACACTAAAGACACTTTAACTGTGACCTCACTGTCACCCTGAACTGTGAACACTAAAGACACTTTAACTGTGACCTCACTGTCACCCTGAACTGTGAACACTAAAGACACTTTACCTGTGACCTCACTGTCACCCTGAACTGTGAACACTAAATACACTTTAACTGTGACCTCACTGTCACCCTGAACTGTGAAGACTAAAGACACTTTAACTGTGACCTCACTGTCACCCTCCTGAACTGTGAACACTAAAGACACTTTAACTGTGACCTCACTGTCCCCCTGAACTGTGAACACTAAAGACACTTTAACTGTGACCTCACTGTCACCCTGAACTGTGAACACTAAAGATACTTTAACTGTGACCTCACTGTCACCTCCTGAACTGTGAACACTAAAGACACTTTAACTGTGACCTCACTGTCACCCTGAACTGTGAACACTAAAGACACTTTAACTGTGACCTCACTGTCACCCTGAACTGTGAACACTAAAGACACTTTAACTGTGACCTCACTGTCACCCTGAACTGTGAACACTAAATTCACTTTAACTGTGACCTCACTGTCACCCTGAACTGTGAACACTAAATACACTTTAACTGTGACCTCACTGTCACCCTGAACTGTGAACACTAAAGACACTTTAACTGTGACATCACTGTCACCCTGAACTGTGAACACTAAAGACACTTTAACTGTCACCTCACTGTCACCCTGAACTGTGAACACTAAAGACACTTTAACTGTGACCTCACTGTCACCCTGAACTGTGAACACTAAAGACACTTTAACTGTGACCTCACTGTCACCCTGAACTGTGAACACTAAAGACACTTTAACTGTGACCTCACTGTCACCCTGAACTGTGAACACTAAAGACACTTTAACTGTGACCTCACTGTCACCCTGAACTGTGAACACTAAATACACTTTAACTGTGACCTCACTGTCACCCTGAACTGTGAACACTAAAGACACTTTAACTGTGACCTCACTGTCACCCTGAACTGTGAACACTAAAGACACTTTAACTGTCACCTCACTGTCACCCTGAACTGTGAACACTAAAGACACTTTAACTGTGACCTCACTGTCACCCTGAACTGTGAACACTAAAGACACTTTAACTGTGACCTCACTGTCACCCTGAACTGTGAACACTAAAGACACTTTAACTGTGACCTCACTGTCACCCTGAACTGTGAACACTAAAGACACTTTAACTGTGACCTCACTGTCACCCTGAACTGTGAACACTAAAGACACTTTAACTGTGACCTCACTGTCACCCTGAACTGTGAAGACTAAAGACACTTTAACTGTCACCTCACTGTCACCCTGAACTGTGAACACTAAAGACACTTTAACTCTCACCTCACTGTCACCCTGAACTGTGAAGACTAAAGACACTTTAACTGTGACCTCACTGTCACCCTGAACTGTGAACACTAAAGACACTTTAACTGTGACCTCACTGTCACCCTGAACTGTGAACACTAAAGACACGTTAACTGTGACCTCACTGTCACCCTGAACTGTGAACACTAAAGACACCTTAACTGTGACCTCACTGTCACCCTGAACTGTGAACACTAAAGTCACTTCAACTGTGACCTCACTGTCACCCTGAACTGTGAACACTAAAGACACTTTAACTGTGACCTCACTGTCACCCTGAACTGTGAACACTAAAGACACTTTAACTGTGACCTCACTGTCACCCTGAACTGTGAACACTAAAGACACTTTAACTGTGACCTCACTGTCACCCTGAACTGTGAACACTAAAGACACTTTAACTGTGACCTCACTGTCACCTCCTGAACTGAACACTAAAGACACTTTAACTGTGACCTCACTGTCACCCTGAACTGTGAACACTAAAAACACTTTAACTGTGACCTCACTGTCACCTCCTGAACTGTGAACACTAAAGACACTTTAACTGTGACCTCACTGTCACCTCCTACTGAACTGTGAACACTAAAGTCACTTTAACTGTGACCTCACTGTCACCCTGAACTGTGAACACTAAAGACACTTTAACTGTGACCTCACTGTCACCCTGAACTGTGAACACTAAAGACACTTTAACTGTGACCTCACTGTCACCTCCTCCTGAACTGTGAACACTAAAGACACTTTACCTGTGACCTCACTGTCACCCTGAACTGTGAACACTAAAGACACTTTAACTGTGACCTCACTGTCACCTCCTGAACTGTGAACACTAAATACACTTTAACTGTGACCTCACTGTCACCCTCCTGAACTGTGAACACTAAAGACACTTTAACTGTGACCTCACTGTCACCCTCCTGAACTGTGAACACTAAAGACACTTTAATTGTGACCTCACTGTCACCCTGAACTGTGAACACTAAAGACACTTTAACTGTGACCTCACTGTCACCCTGAACTGTGAACACTAAAGACACTTTAACTGTGACCTCACTGTCACCTCCTGAACTGTGAACACTAAAGACACTTTAACTGTGACCTCACTGTCACCCTGAACTGTGAACACTAAAGACACTTTAACTGTGACCTCACTGTCACCTCCTGAACTGTGAACACTAAAGACACGTTAACTGTGACCTCACTGTCACCCTGAACTGTGAACACTAAATTCACTTTAACTGTGACCTCACTGTCACCCTGAACTGTGAACACTAAATACACTTTAACTGTGACCTCACTGTCACCCTGAACTGTGAACACTAAAGACACTTTAACTGTGACCTCACTGTCACCTCCTCCTGAACTGTGAACACTAAAGACACTTTAACTGTGACCTCACTGTCACCCTGAACTGTGAACACTAAAGTCACTTTAACTGTGACCTCACTGTCACCCTGAACTGTGAACACTAAAGACACTTTAACTGTGACCTCACTGTCACCCTGAACTGTGAACACTAAAGACACTTTAACTGTGACCTCACTGTCACCCTGAACTGTGAACACTAAAGACACTTTAACTGTGACCTCACTGTCACCCTGAACTGTGAACACTAAAGACACTTTAACTGTGACCTCACTGTCACCCTGAACTGTGAACACTAAAGACACTTTAACTGTGACCTCACTGTCACCCTGAACTGTGAACACTAAAGACACTTTAACTGTGACCTCACTGTCACCCTGAACTGTGAACACTAAAGACACTTTAACTGTGACCTCACTGTCACCCTGAACTGTGAACACTAAAGACACGTTAACTGTGACCTCACTGTCACCCTGGACTGTGAACACTAAAGACACTTTAACTGTGACCTCACTGTCACCCTGAACTGTGAACACTAAAGACACTTTAACTGTGACCTCACTGTCACCCTGAACTGTGAACACTAAAGACACTTTAACTGTGACCTCACTGTCACCCTGAACTGTGAACACTAAAGACACTTTAACTGTGACCTCACTGTCACCCTGAACTGTGAACACTAAAGACACTTTAACTGTGACCTCACTGTCACCCTGAACTGTGAACACTAAAGACACTTTAACTGTGACCTCACTGTCACCTCCTGAACTGTGAACACTAAAGACACTTTAACTGTGACCTCACTGTCACCCTGAACTGTGAACACTAAAGACACTTTAACTGTGACCTCACTGTCACCTCCTGAACTGTGAACACTAAAGACACGTTAACTGTGACCTCACTGTCACCCTGAACTGTGAACACTAAATTCACTTTAACTGTGACCTCACTGTCACCCTGAACTGTGAACACTAAATACACTTTAACTGTGACCTCACTGTCACCCTGAACTGTGAACACTAAAGACACTTTAACTGTGACCTCACTGTCACCTCCTCCTGAACTGTGAACACTAAAGACACTTTAACTGTGACCTCACTGTCACCCTGAACTGTGAACACTAAAGTCACTTTAACTGTGACCTCACTGTCACCCTGAACTGTGAACACTAAAGACACTTTAACTGTGACCTCACTGTCACCCTGAACTGTGAACACTAAAGACACTTTAACTGTGACCTCACTGTCACCCTGAACTGTGAACACTAAAGACACTTTAACTGTGACCTCACTGTCACCCTGAACTGTGAACACTAAAGACACTTTAACTGTGACCTCACTGTCACCCTGAACTGTGAACACTAAAGACACTTTAACTGTGACCTCACTGTCACCCTGAACTGTGAACACTAAAGACACTTTAACTGTGACCTCACTGTCACCCTGAACTGTGAACACTAAAGACACTTTAACTGTCACCTCACTGTCACCTCCTGAACTGTGAACACTAAAGACACTTTAACTGTGACCTCACTGTCACCCTGAACTGTGAACACTAAAGACACTTTAACTGTGACCTTACTGTCACCCTGAACTGTGAACACTAAAGACACTTTAACTGTGACCTCACTGTCACCCTGAACTGTGAACACTAAAGACACTTTAACTGTGACCTCACTGTCACCCTGAACTGTGAACACTAAAGACACTTTAACTGTGAACTCACTGTCACCCTGAACTGTGAACACTAAAGACACTTTAACTGTGACCTCACTGTCACCCTGAACTGTGAACACTAAAGACACTTTAACTGTGACCTCACTGTCACCTCCTGAACTGTGAACACTAAAGACACTTTAACTGTGACCTCACTGTCAACCTGAACTGTGAACACTAAAGTCACTTTAACTGTGACCTCACTGTCACCTCCTGAACTGTGAACACTAAAGACACTTTAACTGTGACCTCACTGTCACCTCCTGAACTGTGAACACTAAAGACACTTTAACTGTGACCTCACTGTCACCTCCTGAACTGTGAACACTAAAGACACTTTAACTGTGACCTCACTGTCACCCTGAACTGTGAACACTAAAGACACTTTAACTGTGACCTCACTGTCACCTCCTGAACTGTGAACACTAAAGACACTTTAACTGTGACCTCACTGTCACCCTGAACTGTGAACACTAAAGACACTTTAACTGTCACCTCACTGTCACCCTGAACTGTGAACACTAAAGACACTTTAACTGTGACCTCACTGTCACCCTGAACTGTGAACACTAAAGACACTTTAACTGTCACCTCACTGTCACCCTGAACTGTGAACACTAAATACACTTTAACTGTGACCTCACTGTCACCCTGAACTGTGAACACTAAAGACACTTTAACTGTGACCTCACTGTCACCTCCTGAACTGTGAACACTAAAGTCACTTTAACTGTGACCTCACTGTCACCCTGAACTGTGAACACTAAAGACACTTTAACTGTGACCTCACTGTCACCCTGGACTGTGAACACTAAATACACTTTAACTGTGACCTCACTGTCACCCTGAACTGTGAACACTAAAGTCACTTTAACTGTGACCTCACTGTCACCTCCTGAACTGTGAACACTAAAGACACTTTAACTGTGACCTCACTGTCACCCTGAACTGTGAACACTAAAGACACTTTAACTGTGACCTCACTGTCACCCTGAACTGTGAACACTAAAGACACTTTAACTGTGACCTCACTGTCACCCTGAACTGTGAACACTAAAGACACTTTAACTGTGACCTCACTGTCACCTCCTGAACTGTGAACACTAAAGACACTTTAACTGTGACCTCACTGTCACCCTGAACTGTGAACACTAAAGACACTTTAACTGTGACCTCACTGTCACCCTGAACTGTGAACACTAAAGACACTTTAACTGTGACCTCACTGTCACCTCCTGAACTGTGAACACTAAAGACACTTTAACTGTGACCTCACTGTCACCCTGAACTGTGAACACTAAAGACACTTTAACTGTGACCTCACTGTCACCTCCTGAACTGTGAACACTAAAGACACTTTAACTGTGACCTCACTGTCACCCTGAACTGTGAACACTAAAGACACTTTAACTGTGACCTCACTGTCACCTCCTGAACTGTGAACACTAAAGACACTTTAACTGTGACCTTACTGTCACCCTGAACTGTGAACACTAAAGACACTTTAACTGTGACCTCACTGTCACCCTGAACTGTGAACACTAAAGACACTTTAACTGTGACCTCACTGTCACCCTGAACTGTGAACACTAAAGACACTTTAACTGTGACCTCACTGTCACCCTGAACTGTGAACACTAAAGACACTTTAACTGTGACCTCACTGTCACCCTGAACTGTGAACACTAAAGACACTTTAACTGTGACCTCACTGTCACCCTGAACTGTGAACACTAAAGACACTTTAACTGTGACCTCACTGTCACCCTGAACTGTGAACACTAAAGTCACTTTAACTGTGACCTCACTGTCACCCTGAACTGTGAACACTAAAGACACTTTAACTGTGACCTCACTGTCACCTCCTGAACTGTGAACACTAAAGACACTTTAACTGTGACCTCACTGTCACCCTGAACTGTGAACACTAAAGACACTTTAACTGTGACCTCACTGTCACCCTGAACTGTGAACACTAAAGACACTTTAACTGTGACCTCACTGTCACCCTGAACTGTGAACACTAAAGTCACTTTAACTGTGACCTCACTGTCACCCTGAACTGTGAACACTAAAGACACTTTACAGTAACTGTGACCTCACTGTCCCCTCCCCCTGAACTGTGAACACTAAAGACACTTTAACTGTGACCTCACTGTCACCCTGAACTGTGAACACTAAAGACACTTTAACTGTGACCTCACTGTCACCCTGAACTGTGAACACTAAAGACACTTTAACTGTGACCTCACTGTCACCTCCCCCTGAACTGTGAACACTAAAGACACTTTAACTGTGACCTCACTGTCACCCTGAACTGTGAACACTAAAGACACTTTAACTGTGACCTCACTGTCACCCTGAACTGTGAACACTAAAGACACTTTAACTGTGACCTCACTGTCACCCTGAACTGTGAACACTAAAGACACTTTAACTGTGACCTCACTGTCACCCTGAACTGTGAACACTAAAGACACTTTAACTGTGACCTCACTGTCACCCTGAACTGTGAACACTAAAGTCACTTTAACTGTGACCTCACTGTCACCCTGAACTGTGAACACTAAAGACACTTTACAGTAACTGTGACCTCACTGTCCCCTCCCCCTGAACTGTGAACACTAAAGACACTTTAACTGTGACCTCACTGTCACCCTGAACTGTGAACACTAAAGACACTTTAACTCTGACCTCACTGTCACCTCCTGAACTGTGAACACTAAAGACACTTTAACTGTGACCTCACTGTCACCCTGAACTGTGAACACTAAAGACACTTTAACTGTGACCTCACTGTCACCTCCTCCTGAACTGTGAACACTAAAGACACTTTACCTGTGACCTCACTGTCACCCTGAACTGTGAACACTAAAGACACTTTACCTGTGACCTCACTGTCACCCTGAACTGTGAACACTAAAGACACTTTAACTGTGACCTCACTGTCACCTCCTGAACTGTGAACACTAAATACACTTTAACTGTGACCTCACTGTCACCTCCTGAACTGTGAACACTAAAGACACGTTAACTGTGACCTCACTGTCACCCTGAACTGTGAACACTAAAGACACTTTAACTGTGACCTCACTGTCACCCTGAACTGTGAACACTAAAGACACTTTAACTGTGACCTCACTGTCACCCTGAACTGTGAACACTAAAGACACTTTAACTGTGACCTCACTGTCACCCTGAACTGTGAACACTAAAGACACTTTAACTGTGACCTCACTGTCATCCTGAACTGTGAACACTAAAGTCACTTTAACTGTGACCTCACTGTCACCCTGAACTGTGAACACTAAAGACACTTTAACTGTGACCTCACTGTCACCCTGAACTGTGAACACTAAAGACACTTTAACTGTGACCTCACTGTCACCCTGAACTGTGAACACTAAAGACACTTTAACTGTGACCTCACTGTCACCCTGAACTGTGAACACTAAATACACTTTAACTGTGACCTCACTGTCCCCCTGAACTGTGAACACTAAAGACACTTTAACTGTGACCTCACTGTCACCCTGAACTGTGAACACTAAAGACACTTTAACTGTGATCTCACTGTCACCCTGAACTGTGAACACTAAAGACACTTTAACTGTGACCTCACTGTCACCCTGAACTGTGAACACTAAAGACACTTTAACTGTGACCTCACTGTCACCCTGAACTGTGAACACTAAAGACACTTTAACTGTGACCTCACTGTCACCCTGAACTGTGAACACTAAAAACACTTTAACTGTGACCTCACTGTCACCTCCTGAACTGTGAACACTAAAGACACTTTAACTGTGACCTCACTGTCACCTCCTACTGAACTGTGAACACTAAAGTCACTTTAACTGTGACCTCACTGTCACCCTGAACTGTGAACACTAAAGACACTTTAACTGTGACCTCACTGTCACCCTGAACTGTGAACACTAAAGACACTTTAACTGTGACCTCACTGTCACCTCCTCCTGAACTGTGAACACTAAAGACACTTTACCTGTGACCTCACTGTCACCCTGAACTGTGAACACTAAAGACACTTTAACTGTGACCTCACTGTCACCTCCTGAACTGTGAACACTAAATACACTTTAACTGTGACCTCACTGTCACCCTCCTGAACTGTGAACACTAAAGACACTTTAACTGTGACCTCACTGTCACCCTCCTGAACTGTGAACACTAAAGACACTTTAATTGTGACCTCACTGTCACCCTGAACTGTGAACACTAAAGACACTTTAACTGTGACCTCACTGTCACCCTGAACTGTGAACACTAAAGACACTTTAACTGTGACCTCACTGTCACCCTGAACTGTGAACACTAAAGACACTTTAACTGTGACCTCACTGGCACCCTGAACTGTGAACATTAAAGACACTTTAACTGTGACCTCACTGTCACCTCCTGAACTGTGAACACTAAAGACACTTTAACTGTGACCTCACTGTCACCCTGAACTGTGAACACTAAAGACACTTTAACTGTGACCTCACTGTCACCTCCTGAACTGTGAACACTAAAGACACTTTAACTGTGACCTTACTGTCACCCTGAACTGTGAACACTAAAGACACTTTAACTGTGACCTCACTGTCACCCTGAACTGTGAACACTAAAGACACTTTAACTGTGACCTCACTGTCACCCTGAACTGTGAACACTAAAGACACTTTAACTGTGACCTCACTGTCACCCTGAACTGTGAACACTAAAGACACTTTAACTGTGACCTCACTGTCACCCTGAACTGTGAACACTAAAGACACTTTAACTGTGACCTCACTGTCACCCTGAACTGTGAACACTAAAGACACTTTAACTGTGACCTCACTGTCACCCTGAACTGTGAACACTAAAGTCACTTTAACTGTGACCTCACTGTCACCCTGAACTGTGAACACTAAAGACACTTTAACTGTGACCTCACTGTCACCTCCTGAACTGTGAACACTAAAGACACTTTAACTGTGACCTCACTGTCACCCTGAACTGTGAACACTAAAGACACTTTAACTGTGACCTCACTGTCACCCTGAACTGTGAACACTAAAGTCACTTTAACTGTGACCTCACTGTCACCCTGAACTGTGAACACTAAAGACACTTTATAGTAACTGTGACCTCACTGTCACCTCCCCCTGAACTGTGAACACTAAATACACTTTAACTGTGACCTCACTGTCACCCTGAACTGTGAACACTAAAGACACTTTAACTGTGACCTCACTGTCACCCTGAACTGTGAACACTAAAGACACTTTAACTGTGACCTCACTGTCACCCTGAACTGTGAACACTAAAGACACTTTAACTGTGACCTCACTGTCACCCTGAACTGTGAACACTAAAGTCACTTTAACTGTGACCTCACTGTCACCCTGAACTGTGAACACTAAAGACACTTTACAGTAACTGTGACCTCACTGTCCCCTCCCCCTGAACTGTGAACACTAAAGACACTTTAACTGTGACCTCACTGTCACCCTGAACTGTGAACACTAAAGACACTTTAACTCTGACCTCACTGTCACCTCCTGAACTGTGAACACTAAAGACACTTTAACTGTGACCTCACTGTCACCCTGAACTGTGAACACTAAAGACACTTTAACTGTGACCTCACTGTCACCCTGAACTGTGAACACTAAATACACTTTAACTGTGACCTCACTGTCACCTCCTGAACTGTGAACACTAAAGACACGTTAACTGTGACCTCACTGTCACCCTGAACTGTGAACACTAAAGACACTTTAACTGTGACCTCACTGTCACCCTGAACTGTGAACACTAAAGACACTTTAACTGTGACCTCACTGTCACCCTGAACTGTGAACACTAAAGACACTTTAACTGTGACCTCACTGTCACCCTGAACTGTGAACACTAAAGACACTTTAACTGTGACCTCACTGTCATCCTGAACTGTGAACACTAAAGTCACTTTAACTGTGACCTCACTGTCACCCTGAACTGTGAACACTAAAGACACTTTAACTGTGACCTCACTGTCACCCTGAACTGTGAACACTAAAGACACTTTAACTGTGACCTCACTGTCACCCTGAACTGTGAACACTAAAGACACTTTAACTGTGACCTCACTGTCACCCTGAACTGTGAACACTAAATACACTTTAACTGTGACCTCACTGTCCCCCTGAACTGTGAACACTAAAGACACTTTAACTGTGACCTCACTGTCACCCTGAACTGTGAACACTAAAGACACTTTAACTGTGATCTCACTGTCACCCTGAACTGTGAACACTAAAGACACTTTAACTGTGACCTCACTGTCACCCTGAACTGTGAACACTAAAGACACTTTAACTGTGACCTCACTGTCACCCTGAACTGTGAACACTAAAGACACTTTAACTGTGACCTCACTGTCACCCTGAACTGTGAACACTAAAAACACTTTAACTGTGACCTCACTGTCACCTCCTGAACTGTGAACACTAAAGACACTTTAACTGTGACCTCACTGTCACCTCCTACTGAACTGTGAACACTAAAGTCACTTTAACTGTGACCTCACTGTCACCCTGAACTGTGAACACTAAAGACACTTTAACTGTGACCTCACTGTCACCCTGAACTGTGAACACTAAAGACACTTTAACTGTGACCTCACTGTCACCTCCTCCTGAACTGTGAACACTAAAGACACTTTACCTGTGACCTCACTGTCACCCTGAACTGTGAACACTAAAGACACTTTAACTGTGACCTCACTGTCACCTCCTGAACTGTGAACACTAAATACACTTTAACTGTGACCTCACTGTCACCCTCCTGAACTGTGAACACTAAAGACACTTTAACTGTGACCTCACTGTCACCCTCCTGAACTGTGAACACTAAAGACACTTTAATTGTGACCTCACTGTCACCCTGAACTGTGAACACTAAAGACACTTTAACTGTGACCTCACTGTCACCCTGAACTGTGAACACTAAAGACACTTTAACTGTGACCTCACTGTCACCTCCTGAACTGTGAACACTAAAGACACTTTAACTGTGACCTCACTGTCACCCTGAACTGTGAACACTAAAGACACTTTAACTGTGACCTCACTGTCACCTCCTGAACTGTGAACACTAAAGACACGTTAACTGTGACCTCACTGTCACCCTGAACTGTGAACACTAAATTCACTTTAACTGTGACCTCACTGTCACCCTGAACTGTGAACACTAAATACACTTTAACTGTGACCTCACTGTCACCCTGAACTGTGAACACTAAAGACACTTTAACTGTGACCTCACTGTCACCTCCTCCTGAACTGTGAACACTAAAGACACTTTAACTGTGACCTCACTGTCACCCTGAACTGTGAACACTAAAGTCACTTTAACTGTGACCTCACTGTCACCCTGAACTGTGAACACTAAAGACACTTTAACTGTGACCTCACTGTCACCCTGAACTGTGAACACTAAAGACACTTTAACTGTGACCTCACTGTCACCCTGAACTGTGAACACTAAAGACACTTTAACTGTGACCTCACTGTCACCCTGAACTGTGAACACTAAAGACACTTTAACTGTGACCTCACTGTCACCCTGAACTGTGAACACTAAAGACACTTTAACTGTGACCTCACTGTCACCCTGAACTGTGAACACTAAAGACACTTTAACTGTGACCTCACTGTCACCCTGAACTGTGAACACTAAAGACACTTTAACTGTCACCTCACTGTCACCTCCTGAACTGTGAACACTAAAGACACTTTAACTGTGACCTCACTGTCACCCTGAACTGTGAACACTAAAGACACTTTAACTGTCACCTCACTGTCACCCTGAACTGTGAACACTAAAGACACTTTAACTGTGACCTCACTGTCACCCTGAACTGTGAACACTAAAGACACTTTAACTGTGACCTCACTGTAACCCTGAACTGTGAACACTAAAGACACTTTAACTGTGACCTCACTGTCACCCTGAACTGTGAACACTAAAGACACTTTAACTGTGACCTCACTGTCACCCTGAACTGTGAACACTAAAGACACTTTAACTGTGACCTCACTGTCACCCTCCTGAACTGTGAACACTAAAGACACTTTAACTGTGACCTCACTGTCACCCTCCTGAACTGTGAACACTAAAGACACTTTAACTGTGACCTCACTGTCACCCTGAACTGTGAACACTAAAGACACTTTAACTGTGACATCACTGTCACCCTGAACTGTGAACACTAAAGACACGTTAACTGTGACCTCACTGTCACCCTGAACTGTGAACACTAAAGACACTTTAACTGTGACCTCACTGTCACCCTGAACTGTGAACACTAAAGACACTTTAACTGTGACCTCACTGTCACCCTGAACTGTGAACACTAAAGACACCTTAACTGTGACCTCACTGTCACCCTGAACTGTGAACACTAAAGACACTTTAACTGTGACCTCACTGTCACCCTGAACTGTGAACACTAAAGTCACTCCAACTGTGACCTCACTGTCACCCTGAACTGTGAACACTAAAGACACTTTAACTGTGACCTCACTGTCACCCTGAACTGTGAACACTAAAGACACTTTAACTGTGACCTCACTGTCACCCTGAACTGTGAACACTAAAGACACTTTAACTGTGACCTCACTGTCACCTCCTGAACTGTGAACACTAAAGACACTTTAACTGTGACCTCACTGTCACCCTGAACTGTGAACACTAAAGACACTTTAACTGTGACCTCACTGTCACCTCCTGAACTGTGAACACTAAAGACACTTTAACTGTGACCTTACTGTCACCCTGAACTGTGAACACTAAAGACACTTTAACTGTGACCTCACTGTCACCCTGAACTGTGAACACTAAAGACACTTTAACTGTGACCTCACTGTCACCCTGAACTGTGAACACTAAAGACACTTTAACTGTGACCTCACTGTCACCCTGAACTGTGAACACTAAAGACACTTTAACTGTGACCTCACTGTCACCCTGAACTGTGAACACTAAAGACACTTTAACTGTGACCTCACTGTCACCCTGAACTGTGAACACTAAAGACACTTTAACTGTGACCTCACTGTCACCCTGAACTGTGAACACTAAAGTCACTTTAACTGTGACCTCACTGTCACCCTGAACTGTGAACACTAAAGACACTTTAACTGTGACCTCACTGTCACCTCCTGAACTGTGAACACTAAAGACACTTTAACTGTGACCTCACTGTCACCCTGAACTGTGAACACTAAAGACACTTTAACTGTGACCTCACTGTCACCCTGAACTGTGAACACTAAAGTCACTTTAACTGTGACCTCACTGTCACCCTGAACTGTGAACACTAAAGACACTTTACAGTAACTGTGACCTCACTGTCACCTCCCCCTGAACTGTGAACACTAAATACACTTTAACTGTGACCTCACTGTCACCCTGAACTGTGAACACTAAAGACACTTTAACTGTGACCTCACTGTCACCCTGAACTGTGAACACTAAAGACACTTTAACTGTGACCTCACTGTCACCCTGAACTGTGAACACTAAATACACTTTAACTGTGACCTCACTGTCACCCTGAACTGTGAACACTAAAGTCACTTTAACTGTGACCTCACTGTCACCCTGAACTGTGAACACTAAAGACACTTTACAGTAACTGTGACCTCACTGTCCCCTCCCCCTGAACTGTGAACACTAAAGACACTTTAACTGTGACCTCACTGTCACCCTGAACTGTGAACACTAAAGACACTTTAACTCTGACCTCACTGTCACCTCCTGAACTGTGAACACTAAAGACACTTTAACTGTGACCTCACTGTCACCCTGAACTGTGAACACTAAAGACACTTTAACTGTGACCTCACTGTCACCCTGAACTGTGAACACTAAATACACTTTAACTGTGACCTCACTGTCACCTCCTGAACTGTGAACACTAAAGACACGTTAACTGTGACCTCACTGTCACCCTGAACTGTGAACACTAAAGACACTTTAACTGTGACCTCACTGTCACCCTGAACTGTGAACACTAAAGACACTTTAACTGTGACCTCACTGTCACCCTGAACTGTGAACACTAAAGACACTTTAACTGTGACCTCACTGTCACCCTGAACTGTGAACACTAAAGACACTTTAACTGTGACCTCACTGTCATCCTGAACTGTGAACACTAAAGTCACTTTAACTGTGACCTCACTGTCACCCTGAACTGTGAACACTAAAGACACTTTAACTGTGACCTCACTGTCACCCTGAACTGTGAACACTAAAGACACTTTAACTGTGACCTCACTGTCACCCTGAACTGTGAACACTAAAGACACTTTAACTGTGACCTCACTGTCACCCTGAACTGTGAACACTAAATACACTTTAACTGTGACCTCACTGTCCCCCTGAACTGTGAACACTAAAGACACTTTAACTGTGACCTCACTGTCACCCTGAACTGTGAACACTAAAGACACTTTAACTGTGATCTCACTGTCACCCTGAACTGTGAACACTAAAGACACTTTAACTGTGACCTCACTGTCACCCTGAACTGTGAACACTAAAGACACTTTAACTGTGACCTCACTGTCACCCTGAACTGTGAACACTAAAGACACTTTAACTGTGACCTCACTGTCACCCTGAACTGTGAACACTAAAAACACTTTAACTGTGACCTCACTGTCACCTCCTGAACTGTGAACACTAAAGACACTTTAACTGTGACCTCACTGTCACCTCCTACTGAACTGTGAACACTAAAGTCACTTTAACTGTGACCTCACTGTCACCCTGAACTGTGAACACTAAAGACACTTTAACTGTGACCTCACTGTCACCCTGAACTGTGAACACTAAAGACACTTTAACTGTGACCTCACTGTCACCTCCTCCTGAACTGTGAACACTAAAGACACTTTACCTGTGACCTCACTGTCACCCTGAACTGTGAACACTAAAGACACTTTAACTGTGACCTCACTGTCACCTCCTGAACTGTGAACACTAAATACACTTTAACTGTGACCTCACTGTCACCCTCCTGAACTGTGAACACTAAAGACACTTTAACTGTGACCTCACTGTCACCCTCCTGAACTGTGAACACTAAAGACACTTTAATTGTGACCTCACTGTCACCCTGAACTGTGAACACTAAAGACACTTTAACTGTGACCTCACTGTCACCCTGAACTGTGAACACTAAAGACACTTTAACTGTGACCTCACTGTCACCCTGAACTGTGAACACTAAAGACACTTTAACTGTGACCTCACTGGCACCCTGAACTGTGAACATTAAAGACACTTTAACTGTGACCTCACTGTCACCTCCTGAACTGTGAACACTAAAGACACTTTAACTGTGACCTCACTGTCACCCTGAACTGTGAACACTAAAGACACTTTAACTGTGACCACACTGTCACCCTGAACTGTGAACACTAAAGACACTTTAACTGTGACCTCACTGTCACATCCTGAACTGTGAACACTAAAGACACTTTAACTGTGACCTCACTGTCACCCTGAACTGTGAACACTAAAGACACTTTAACTGTGACCTCACTGTCACCCTGAACTGTGAACACTAAAGACACTTTAACTGTCACCTCACTGTCACCCTGAACTGTGAACACTAAAGACACTTTAACTGTGACCTCACTGTCACCCTGAACTGTGAACACTAAAGACACTTTAACTGTGACCTCACTGTCACCCTGAACTGTGAACACTAAAGACACTTTAACTGTGACCTCACTGTCACCCTGAACTGTGAACACTAAAGACACGTTAACTGTGACCTCACTGTCACCCTGGACTGTGAACACTAAAGACACTTTAACTGTGACCTCACTGTCACCCTGAACTGTGAACACTAAAGACACTTTAACTGTGACCTCACTGTCACCCTGAACTGTGAACACTAAAGACACTTTAACTGTGACCTCACTGTCACCCTGAACTGTGAACACTAAAGACACTTTAACTGTGACCTCACTGTCACCCTGAACTGTGAACACTAAAGACACTTTAACTGTGACCTCACTGTCACCTCCTGAACTGTGAACACTAAAGACACTTTAACTGTGACCTCACTGTCACCCTGAACTGTGAACACTAAAGACACTTTAACTGTGACCTCACTGTCACCTCCTGAACTGTGAACACTAAAGACACGTTAACTGTGACCTCACTGTCACCCTGAACTGTGAACACTAAATTCACTTTAACTGTGACCTCACTGTCACCCTGAACTGTGAACACTAAATACACTTTAACTGTGACCTCACTGTCACCCTGAACTGTGAACACTAAAGACACTTTAACTGTGACCTCACTGTCACCTCCTCCTGAACTGTGAACACTAAAGACACTTTAACTGTGACCTCACTGTCACCCTGAACTGTGAACACTAAAGTCACTTTAACTGTGACCTCACTGTCACCCTGAACTGTGAACACTAAAGACACTTTAACTGTGACCTCACTGTCACCCTGAACTGTGAACACTAAAGACACTTTAACTGTGACCTCACTGTCACCCTGAACTGTGAACACTAAAGACACTTTAACTGTGACCTCACTGTCACCCTGAACTGTGAACACTAAAGACACTTTAACTGTGACCTCACTGTCACCCTGAACTGTGAACACTAAAGACACTTTAACTGTGACCTCACTGTCACCCTGAACTGTGAACACTAAAGACACTTTAACTGTGACCTCACTGTCACCCTGAACTGTGAACACTAAAGACACTTTAACTGTCACCTCACTGTCACCTCCTGAACTGTGAACACTAAAGACACTTTAACTGTGACCTCACTGTCACCCTGAACTGTGAACACTAAAGACACTTTAACTGTCACCTCACTGTCACCCTGAACTGTGAACACTAAAGACACTTTAACTGTGACCTCACTGTCACCCTGAACTGTGAACACTAAAGACACTTTAACTGTGACCTCACTGTAACCCTGAACTGTGAACACTAAAGACACTTTAACTGTGACCTCACTGTCACCCTGAACTGTGAACACTAAAGACACTTTAACTGTGACCTCACTGTCACCCTGAACTGTGAACACTAAAGACACTTTAACTGTGACCTCACTGTCACCCTCCTGAACTGTGAACACTAAAGACACTTTAACTGTGACCTCACTGTCACCCTCCTGAACTGTGAACACTAAAGACACTTTAACTGTGACCTCACTGTCACCCTGAACTGTGAACACTAAAGACACTTTAACTGTGACCTCACTGTCACCCTGAACTGTGAACACTAAAGACACGTTAACTGTGACCTCACTGTCACCCTGAACTGTGAACACTAAAGACACTTTAACTGTGACCTCACTGTCACCCTGAACTGTGAACACTAAAGACACTTTAACTGTGACCTCACTGTCACCCTGAACTGTGAACACTAAAGACACCTTAACTGTGACCTCACTGTCACCCTGAACTGTGAACACTAAAGACACTTTAACTGTGACCTCACTGTCACCCTGAACTGTGAACACTAAAGTCACTCCAACTGTGACCTCACTGTCACCCTGAACTGTGAACACTAAAGACACTTTAACTGTGACCTCACTGTCACCCTGAACTGTGAACACTAAAGACACTTTAACTGTGACCTCACTGTCACCCTGAACTGTGAACACTAAAGACACTTTAACTGTGACCTCACTGTCACCTCCTGAACTGTGAACACTAAAGACACTTTAACTGTGACCTCACTGTCACCCTGAACTGTGAACACTAAAGACACTTTAACTGTGACCTCACTGTCACCTCCTGAACTGTGAACACTAAAGACACTTTAACTGTGACCTTACTGTCACCCTGAACTGTGAACACTAAAGACACTTTAACTGTGACCTCACTGTCACCCTGAACTGTGAACACTAAAGACACTTTAACTGTGACCTCACTGTCACCCTGAACTGTGAACACTAAAGACACTTTAACTGTGACCTCACTGTCACCCTGAACTGTGAACACTAAAGACACTTTAACTGTGACCTCACTGTCACCCTGAACTGTGAACACTAAAGACACTTTAACTGTGACCTCACTGTCACCCTGAACTGTGAACACTAAAGACACTTTAACTGTGACCTCACTGTCACCCTGAACTGTGAACACTAAAGTCACTTTAACTGTGACCTCACTGTCACCCTGAACTGTGAACACTAAAGACACTTTAACTGTGACCTCACTGTCACCTCCTGAACTGTGAACACTAAAGACACTTTAACTGTGACCTCACTGTCACCCTGAACTGTGAACACTAAAGACACTTTAACTGTGACCTCACTGTCACCCTGAACTGTGAACACTAAAGTCACTTTAACTGTGACCTCACTGTCACCCTGAACTGTGAACACTAAAGACACTTTACAGTAACTGTGACCTCACTGTCACCTCCCCCTGAACTGTGAACACTAAATACACTTTAACTGTGACCTCACTGTCACCCTGAACTGTGAACACTAAAGACACTTTAACTGTGACCTCACTGTCACCCTGAACTGTGAACACTAAAGACACTTTAACTGTGACCTCACTGTCACCCTGAACTGTGAACACTAAAGACACTTTAACTGTGACCTCACTGTCACCCTGAACTGTGAACACTAAAGTCACTTTAACTGTGACCTCACTGTCACCCTGAACTGTGAACACTAAAGACACTTTACAGTAACTGTGACCTCACTGTCCCCTCCCCCTGAACTGTGAACACTAAAGACACTTTAACTGTGACCTCACTGTCACCCTGAACTGTGAACACTAAAGACACTTTAACTCTGACCTCACTGTCACCTCCTGAACTGTGAACACTAAAGACACTTTAACTGTGACCTCACTGTCACCCTGAACTGTGAACACTAAAGACACTTTAACTGTGACCTCACTGTCACCTCCTCCTGAACTGTGAACACTAAAGACACTTTACCTGTGACCTCACTGTCACCCTGAACTGTGAACACTAAAGACACTTTACCTGTGACCTCACTGTCACCCTGAACTGTGAACACTAAAGACACTTTAACTGTGACCTCACTGTCACCTCCTGAACTGTGAACACTAAATACACTTTAACTGTGACCTCACTGTCACCTCCTGAACTGTGAACACTAAAGACACGTTAACTGTGACCTCACTGTCACCCTGAACTGTGAACACTAAAGACACTTTAACTGTGACCTCACTGTCACCCTGAACTGTGAACACTAAAGACACTTTAACTGTGACCTCACTGTCACCCTGAACTGTGAACACTAAAGACACTTTAACTGTGACCTCACTGTCACCCTGAACTGTGAACACTAAAGACACTTTAACTGTGACCTCACTGTCATCCTGAACTGTGAACACTAAAGTCACTTTAACTGTGACCTCACTGTCACCCTGAACTGTGAACACTAAAGACACTTTAACTGTGACCTCACTGTCACCCTGAACTGTGAACACTAAAGACACTTTAACTGTGACCTCACTGTCACCCTGAACTGTGAACACTAAAGACACTTTAACTGTGACCTCACTGTCACCCTGAACTGTGAACACTAAATACACTTTAACTGTGACCTCACTGTCCCCCTGAACTGTGAACACTAAAGACACTTTAACTGTGACCTCACTGTCACCCTGAACTGTGAACACTAAAGACACTTTAACTGTGACCTCACTGTCACCCTGAACTGTGAACACTAAAGACACTTTAACTGTGACCTCACTGTCACCCTGAACTGTGAACACTAAAGACACTTTAACTGTGACCTCACTGTCACCCTGAACTGTGAACACTAAAGACACTTTAACTGTGACCTCACTGTCACCCTGAACTGTGAACACTAAAAACACTTTAACTGTGACCTCACTGTCACCTCCTGAACTGTGAACACTAAAGACACTTTAACTGTGACCTCACTGTCACCTCCTACTGAACTGTGAACACTAAAGTCACTTTAACTGTGACCTCACTGTCACCCTGAACTGTGAACACTAAAGACACTTTAACTGTGACCTCACTGTCACCCTGAACTGTGAACACTAAAGACACTTTAACTGTGACCTCACTGTCACCTCCTCCTGAACTGTGAACACTAAAGACACTTTACCTGTGACCTCACTGTCACCCTGAACTGTGAACACTAAAGACACTTTAACTGTGACCTCACTGTCACCTCCTGAACTGTGAACACTAAATACACTTTAACTGTGACCTCACTGTCACCCTCCTGAACTGTGAACACTAAAGACACTTTAACTGTGACCTCACTGTCACCCTCCTGAACTGTGAACACTAAAGACACTTTAATTGTGACCTCACTGTCACCCTGAACTGTGAACACTAAAGACACTTTAACTGTGACCTCACTGTCACCCTGAACTGTGAACACTAAAGACACTTTAACTGTGACCTCACTGTCACCCTGAACTGTGAACACTAAAGACACTTTAACTGTGACCTCACTGGCACCCTGAACTGTGAACATTAAAGACACTTTAACTGTGACCTCACTGTCACCTCCTGAACTGTGAACACTAAAGACACTTTAACTGTGACCTCACTGTCACCCTGAACTGTGAACACTAAAGACACTTTAACTGTGACCACACTGTCACCCTGAACTGTGAACACTAAAGACACTTTAACTGTGACCTCACTGTCACATCCTGAACTGTGAACACTAAAGACACTTTAACTGTGACCTCACTGTCACCCTGAACTGTGAACACTAAAGACACTTTAACTGTGACCTCACTGTCACCCTGAACTGTGAACACTAAAGACACTTTAACTGTCACCTCACTGTCACCCTGAACTGTGAACACTAAAGACACTTTAACTGTGACCTCACTGTCACCCTGAACTGTGAACACTAAAGACACTTTAACTGTGACCTCACTGTCACCCTGAACTGTGAACACTAAAGACACTTTAACTGTGACCTCACTGTCACCCTGAACTGTGAACACTAAAGACACGTTAACTGTGACCTCACTGTCACCCTGGACTGTGAACACTAAAGACACTTTAACTGTGACCTCACTGTCACCCTGAACTGTGAACACTAAAGACACTTTAACTGTGACCTCACTGTCACCCTGAACTGTGAACACTAAAGACACTTTAACTGTGACCTCACTGTCACCCTGAACTGTGAACACTAAAGACACTTTAACTGTGACCTCACTGTCACCCTGAACTGTGAACACTAAAGACACTTTAACTGTGACCTCACTGTCACCTCCTGAACTGTGAACACTAAAGACACTTTAACTGTGACCTCACTGTCACCCTGAACTGTGAACACTAAAGACACTTTAACTGTGACCTCACTGTCACCTCCTGAACTGTGAACACTAAAGACACGTTAACTGTGACCTCACTGTCACCCTGAACTGTGAACACTAAATTCACTTTAACTGTGACCTCACTGTCACCCTGAACTGTGAACACTAAATACACTTTAACTGTGACCTCACTGTCACCCTGAACTGTGAACACTAAAGACACTTTAACTGTGACCTCACTGTCACCTCCTCCTGAACTGTGAACACTAAAGACACTTTAACTGTGACCTCACTGTCACCCTGAACTGTGAACACTAAAGTCACTTTAACTGTGACCTCACTGTCACCCTGAACTGTGAACACTAAAGACACTTTAACTGTGACCTCACTGTCACCCTGAACTGTGAACACTAAAGACACTTTAACTGTCACCTCACTGTCACCCTGAACTGTGAACACTAAAGACACTTTAACTGTGACCTCACTGTCACCCTGAACTGTGAACACTAAAGACACTTTAACTGTGACCTCACTGTCACCCTGAACTGTGAACACTAAAGACACTTTAACTGTGACCTCACTGTCACCCTGAACTGTGAACACTAAAGACACTTTAACTGTGACCTCACTGTCACCCTGAACTGTGAACACTAAAGACACTTTAACTGTCACCTCACTGTCACCCTGAACTGTGAACACTAAAGACACTTTAACTGTGACCTCACTGTCACCCTGAACTGTGAACACTAAAGACACTTTAACTGTGACCTCACTGTAACCCTGAACTGTGAACACTAAAGACACTTTAACTGTGACCTCACTGTCACCCTGAACTGTGAACACTAAAGACACTTTAACTGTGACCTCACTGTCACCCTGAACTGTGAACACTAAAGACACTTTAACTGTGACCTCACTGTCACCCTCCTGAACTGTGAACACTAAAGACACTTTAACTGTGACCTCACTGTCACCCTCCTGAACTGTGAACACTAAAGACACTTTAACTGTGACCTCACTGTCACCCTGAACTGTGAACACTAAAGACACTTTAACTGTGACCTCACTGTCACCCTGAACTGTGAACACTAAAGACACGTTAACTGTGACCTCACTGTCACCCTGAACTGTGAACACTAAAGACACTTTAACTGTGACCTCACTGTCACCCTGAACTGTGAACACTAAAGACACTTTAACTGTGACCTCACTGTCACCCTGAACTGTGAACACTAAAGACACCTTAACTGTGACCTCACTGTCACCCTGAACTGTGAACACTAAAGACACTTTAACTGTGACCTCACTGTCACCCTGAACTGTGAACACTAAAGTCACTCCAACTGTGACCTCACTGTCACCCTGAACTGTGAACACTAAAGACACTTTAACTGTGACCTCACTGTCACCCTGAACTGTGAACACTAAAGACACTTTAACTGTGACCTCACTGTCACCCTGAACTGTGAACACTAAAGACACTTTAACTGTGACCTCACTGTCACCTCCTGAACTGTGAACACTAAATACACTTTAACTGTGACCTCACTGTCACCCTGAACTGTGAACACTAAATACACTTTAACTGTGACCTCACTGTCACCCTGAACTGTGAACACTAAAGACACTTTAACTGTGACCTCACTGTCACCCTGAACTGTGAACACTAAATACACTTTAACCGTGACCTCACTGTCACCCTGAACTGTGAACACTAAATACACTTTAACTGTGACCTCACTGTCACCCTGAACTGTGAACACTAAAGACACTTTAACTGTGACCTCACTGTCACCCTGAACTGTGAACACTAAAGACACTTTAACTGTGACCTCACTGTCACCCTGAACTGTGAACACTAAAGACACTTTAACTGTGACCTCACTGTCACCCTGAACTGTGAACACTAAAGACACTTTAACTGTGACCTCACTGTCACCCTGAACTGTGAACACTAAAGACACTTTAACTGTGACCTCACTGTCACCTCCTGAACTGTGAACACTAAAGACACTTTAACTGTGACCTCACTGTCACCCTGAACTGTGAACACTAAAGACACTTTAACTGTGACCTCACTGTCACCTCCTGAACTGTGAACACTAAAGACACTTTAACTGTGACCTCACTGTCACCCTGAACTGTGAACACTAAATACACTTTAACTGTGACCTCACTGTCACCCTCCTAAACTGTGAACACTAAAGACACTTTAACTGTGACCTCACTGTCACCCTGAACTGTGAACACTAAAGACACTTTAACTGTGACCTCACTGTCACCCTGAACTGTGAACACTAAAGACACTTTAACTGTGACCTCACTGTCACCCTGAACTGTGAACACTAAAGACACTTTAACTGTGACCTCACTGTCACCCTGAACTGTGAACACTAAAGACACTTTAACTGTGACCTCACTGTCACCTCCCCCTGAACTGTGAACACTAAAGACACTTTAACTGTGACCTCACTGTCACCCTGAACTGTGAACACTAAAGACACTTTAACTGTGACCTCACTGTCACCCTGAACTGTGAACACTAAAGACACTTTAACTGTGACCTCACTGTCACCCTGAACTGTGAACACTAAAGACACTTTAACTGTGACCTCACTGTCACCTCCTGAACTGTGAACACTAAAGACACTTTAACTGTGACCTCACTGTCACCCTGAACTGTGAACACTAAAGACACTTTAACTGTGACCTCACTGTCACCCTGAACTGTGAACACTAAAGACACTTTAACTGTGACCTCACTGTCACCCTGAACTGTGAACACTAAAGACACTTTAACTGTGACCTCACTGTCACCTCCTGAACTGTGAACACTAAAGACACTTTAACTGTGACCTCACTGTCACCCTGAACTGTGAACACTAAAGTCACTTTAACTGTGACCTCACTGTCACCCTGAACTGTGAACACTAAAGACACTTTAACTGTGACCTCACTGTCACCCTGAACTGTGAACACTAAAGACACTTTAACTGTGACCTCACTGTCACCTCCTGAACTGTGAACACTAAAGACACTTTAACTGTGACCTCACTGTCACCCTGAACTGTGAACACTAAAGACACTTTAACTGTGACCTCACTGTCACCTCCTGAACTGTGAACACTAAAGACACTTTAACTGTGACCTCACTGTCACCCTGAACTGTGAACACTAAATACACTTTAACTGTGACCTCACTGTCACCCTCCTAAACTGTGAACACTAAAGACACTTTAACTGTGACCTCACTGTCACCCTGAACTGTGAACACTAAAGACACTTTAACTGTGACCTCACTGTCACCCTGAACTGTGAACACTAAAGACACTTTAACTGTGACCTCACTGTCACCCTGAACTGTGAACACTAAAGACACTTTAACTGTGACCTCACTGTCACCCTGAACTGTGAACACTAAAGACACTTTAACTGTGACCTCACTGTCACCTCCCCCTGAACTGTGAACACTAAAGACACTTTAACTGTGACCTCACTGTCACCCTGAACTGTGAACACTAAAGACACTTTAACTGTGACCTCACTGTCACCCTGAACTGTGAACACTAAAGACACTTTAACTGTGACCTCACTGTCACCCTGAACTGTGAACACTAAAGACACTTTAACTGTGACCTCACTGTCACCTCCTGAACTGTGAACACTAAAGACACTTTAACTGTGACCTCACTGTCACCCTGAACTGTGAACACTAAAGACACTTTAACTGTGACCTCACTGTCACCCTGAACTGTGAACACTAAAGACACTTTAACTGTGACCTCACTGTCACCCTGAACTGTGAACACTAAAGACACTTTAACTGTGACCTCACTGTCACCTCCTGAACTGTGAACACTAAAGACACTTTAACTGTGACCTCACTGTCACCCTGAACTGTGAACACTAAAGTCACTTTAACTGTGACCTCACTGTCACCCTGAACTGTGAACACTAAAGACACTTTAACTGTGACCTCACTGTCACCCTGAACTGTGAACACTAAAGACACTTTAACTGTGACCTCACTGTCACCCTGAACTGTGAACACTAAAGACACTTTAACTGTGACCTCACTGTCACCCTGAACTGTGAACACTAAAGACACTTTAACTGTGACCTCACTGTCACCTCCTGAACTGTGAACACTAAAGACACTTTAACTGTGACCTCACTGTCCCCTCCCCCTGAACTGTGAACACTAAAGACACTTTAACTGTGACCTCACTGTCACCCTGAACTGTGAACACTAAAGACACTTTAACTGTGACCTCACTGTCACCCTGAACTCTGAACACTAAAGACACTTTAACTGTGACCTCACTGTCACCCTGAACTGTGAACACTAAAGACACTTTAACTGTCACCTCACTGTCACCCTGAACTGTGAACACTAAAGACACTTTAACTGTGACCTCACTGTCACCCTGGACTGTGAACACTAAAGACACTTTAACTGTGACCTCACTGTCACCCTGAACTGTGAACACTAAAGACACTTTAACTGTGACCTCACTGTCACCCTGAACTGTGAACACTAAAGACACTTTAACTGTGACCTCACTGTCACCCTGAACTGTGAACACTAAAGACACTTAACTAGTGTTAACAGAACTTGGTTATAGTCATAACCTAACGTTCTGTGCCACACTAGCTCACGCTCAGCGTTTCATGCATAATAGGAGCTGAGCGGGAGCTAGAAGCTCGACAAATGTACCCTGCTGAGGCCCCCCACAACCATCAGACCAGGGAGGGCCGAGCCCCCCCGACCCACCCTAATGGAGGGCACCCCCACTATTGGTGGCTTCACGGGAGAGCGACGGACCCGACCGTGCGAAGAGGCACTCAAGCAACTTAACGCACAGGGTGAGCAGAACGTGGCTTGACCCCACGACTACACACACACACAACCCGCATGCCACCCGGGAACGAACGGAGAAAACAACCTCGTCACTGCCCCCAGAATCACGGGGTCAAGGGCAAACCCAACCCCGTGGCAAGGCCGTAGCAGCGGAGCGCGAAGGAAGACCCAGACCCACCAAAGGGACTGGACCCCCTGGAACGGGGGCCCGGAGAAGTCCATGATGCCAGCATCAAGACCCCACCAGGTGGGCACTTAGTGACCCCGCCCCCCACATCGCCAGCGTATTTGGACAAAGGCCCCTCAGCCGAGCGGGCCCTGTCCCCCCAATAGTTCACCGCCTGGTACACTGACCCTGCAGAACAGGCAGTCAGCATGGCCGTAAGCACACAAAAAGGTTAACCAACGGAAGCAGGCAGCGCACCGGGGAAAAACCAGGCAACAGGCTGTTAACCCTAGCCTGGAGACTGCGGACGAGACAGGCGCCAGAGGGGACAGCTGAACACAGCCGCCCTGGCGGAAGGGGCGTATGCTGGCATTGTTGCATGACCAAGCCTCCATTCAAAAACCCCCACCCAGAGGGGTTGAGGCAGAGAAGGCTGACATGAGTGGCAGACGTCATGAACGTGCAGGGGCACCCTCAAACGGTGAACCCGGGAGTTGACACTGCTCCAACACACCAGGGAATCAACCACCTTGGTGTTACCCAATGCGGTGGTTGTTCCATAACCCCTCAAGAAAAAACTCCAAAACACACCTGCGGGTATACACCGGCTATACCGCAGTACAAGTGTTTCAGTTTCCAAAAAAGGGTTAACCCAGGCCTACGGATCGACGAAACATTACCTCGGACCGGGCCTGGCGATACGGGAAGCACAGGGTCACCAGAGGAGGTCAAAGACCACCCCAACAGGCCCCTCTTCGCCATGCGTGAGAGAGGAGCGAAAAAGAATGGAGAACCAGCCCCTAAGCACACCGTACTTGGTATTCCCAGGCGGTCTCCCAACCAAGTACTAACCAGGACCAACCCGTGTAGCGGCCGAGATCCGACGAGATCGAGCGTGTACAGGTTGGCATGGCCGTAAGCCATTACGACAGTGCTGAGTAAAAACGTACCCAACCAGGGTCTCCATAGCGCTTAACCCTGTGACACCCGGACCGACCTGGCATTTTTCCCCCTGAAAAAACGAGATCGAGCGTGTACAGGTTGGCATGGCCGTAAGCCATTACGACAGTGCTGAGTAAAAACGTACCCAACCAGGGTCTCCATAGCGCTTAACCCTGTGACACCCGGACCGACCTGGCATTTTTCCCCCTGAAAAAAGCCCAAGTCCCCTCAGGGTACCAGAACAGCAGATCTGCATCCCCGGCGGACAACGGGTTCAACTGATCCGGACCAGCGTGACCAGAACCAGTCCCGTGCCCTAACCACGCCGACATGCCTACTCCAGGAGAAAGGGCAGATATGCGTGTCGATCTTAACATGAAAAGAAGGCGCCACCCAGACGTTCGGGCGAACCGCGCCTGGTGGCCCACCCCAAGGGCGTGAGACCCCTCTACATATGTTCAGATCCATTCTGTCATCATCCCCCAGACATGAACGAGAATCCGTCGATAACCAACCCAGGTCGTGGGATGTGGTCGTCGGATGAGGAAAAACCCCCATCTCAGTCGCTTTATAAAAACACTGTTTTAACCACAAGCAACCAAGGCGTGCCAGTCAGTCGCCTGTTTACAGCGAGCTAGCACTATACGTGCGTCGGGACACACCCCCATCAATGAACAGGCTATTTAGACCTGTCATTGAATCCCCAAGGCGCCCAGGGGAACGACAAGAGGGGTGTGACACTCCCTAACTCCAACACTTTTTGAAATGAAAAGAAGGAAGCATCAACAGTATGTATCCCAGTCTACACAGCCGGGGGTAAAAATTTTTCACATTTTTACATCCCACCACCCTCCCATAGGAAGGAGACGGGGATCCCCAGAGAGACTTCCCACGCGAGCTGTACAGATTGAAAAGAATATATTGCACCTTGAGCCATGTAAAAAATTGGTTTTAGGGCTCTCCGGGGAAGAGGCACTGAACCCATACACACTCAATAATCGAATTGAATCGAATACATATACAATAGAATACCTTCTAGAGGGTCCAATCACTTTGACAATCTGAGGAGGAAGGCTCTGTACTCTGATGGAGGCTCCCTCACATGGAAGAAGGAGTCCGAACTCACAGAAGGCCCGAATAGGCGATTGGTGAGGAGGAGCCCTGACCACCCCCCTGAAACAGATCCATCACATGGACCTGAACAGCACACGGAAGTCCTACCAACAGAGACGCGCACGGTGACGTACTCTATGGCGGGGGAATTCCTGCGGTGCACACGCCCAATATACCAGGCCATGGGACCAGGAAACTCCCTCCCCCCCCCGTAACGTGCCGAACCGCCACGTGACGGGAACCTTGAAGGACAGGGGGTGTACCCCTGACCGACAGAAACAAGGAGGAGAGGAAAGGTTACCAGTTCACCCCTTTACGACCCCACACCCATGATACGATGTAATGACAAAAAGAGAATATGACACAGTCATAGTCAGCTCTATGAAGCGTTTGACAGCTCCACACAGCGCATGAGCTAACCTGCTATCTGATTTTTACTAAGGAAAAAACACAGAATAGAGAGGGCTCTAAGAGCCCCGGTCCAACATACACATGTGCTTCTGTGGCCAGTCCAACCCAGTTGTAGGTCACATGACACACACAACCCACCATCACCTACAAAAAATGGCAAAAACACTCTACAGAGGAACGCCGTTTTTCATAATGAGAGAATACATAATTCTCGATTAGTATCGGCCACAGGCCTTGCTAAGCACACACGACAGCGACCACTTTTTAAGAGAAAAGAGAAACAAGATGTCAACACTGCTTTACAACGGTGATTTTACCAACACCCGACGGAATCAGCACAAAACCAAACTGGCCTGTGTAGCTGACTTGAACATGGATCTGCCGCTATCGCACATCCATGCACATATCTCCGCGTGAAGGAATACTCTCATTTGGATATGAAAGAAGGGGCTTAACACGGGACAGAGAGAAATCCACTCGTCCAGAAAACACAGGGATCACCAGTGTTAATGGTCGCGGCCCACTAGTTAACTAAAATGGCTTCAGACCAAGGTCTTCCGTCGTCTAGGAGACTGAACAAAGGACCCTAGCCTGGGCCCGGTTTCCATAAACATTGTCAATTAGTCCCCATAGCACTAACAGACAAGTGGAGCCTGCCAGCAAAACACTACTCACCCAACCTGGAACGCACCGCTTCTCACAACAGCGGCGCGCCACTACAGTCCCTGCACCGCCGGAGGGTTTCACTCCGTCCAGCCGCATCAAAGAAGACTGTAGCTGGGAGGTATGTAGCGGCGTGAACCCCCAATACGAAACCGGTGGAGTTTGTGGAATGATCACCATCTTCCAGACACTCCAGTACGAAGACAATATCGCCGTATTTTCTCGTTTTAAAATAGTGAGAGAGAAAATAAAGATATGATGTCAACGTATTCTCCTTATTCTTCCTTTCCTTAGAGCAATATTTTTCTCCACGTCAAGTGGGCATATGAGCAACACGTTGCTTGTGATGAAATTTGCGAAGGAGATGAGTGTGTGGCCCATCCCTGCTTATGTAGGTAAGCGGATGGGGGTGTGGCCAGATGAATGCTGGCATTTAAAGGTACATTTGAAATTTATTCAGTGTGCATACGCTGAAGCGAGATTATGCATGAAACGCTGAGCGTGAGCTAGTGTGGCACAGAACAGCTTCACATAGACTCATGTCCGAACCTGCCATCTGAATTTTTCAAAGGAAGAAAAAGACAGACCAAGAGAGGGCCCCTTTAAGGGCCCCCGGTACAAGAGCTTACACATGTGACTTCTGTAGGCCAACACCTAACCCAGTTGTGGATCTTATCGACACACACAACCTTCCATCACAACAAGAAAGGCAAAAGTACACTCTCACTACCGTAAGAGGAACGCCGTTTTTCCTAACGAGAGAAGACACAAGTCCTCGATTAAGTACTGGCCACAGGCCTTGCTAAGTCCACATGACAGCGATCAAACAATATTTTCTAGAAAAAAATTGCTTCTCTAAGCAGGAGCACAACCCCAGCAGAAGCTGAGGGGTTACACCGTACCCCCACAAACATAGTGAAACAATATATTGTAAACAAAATCATGTTTGAGGGGAGGGGGGGGGGGGCCCAGGGGAAAACCGGGGGGACCACCCCTCACCACCTTACCCCTGATACGACTCGATTGAACAGGTACAGCCCTGTTAATATGTGAACACGCCACCTGTTTATTGTCATCACAAGCTGAGAGAGGGACTCACCCCTCGATCACATGCCACTATGCATAGCTTTGCAGGGTTATTAACCCAGTCAGTTGTGAGCTCAACTACGTTGCCTAACGTTACATGAACACAAAACTTCTCATCATACACAAAACCAGTCCATTTTTACTCACGTAAAAAACAACGCCGTTTTCTAGGTAGAGAGAAAGCTATACCAGCGATCAAGACAATTCACATACAACACATGTCGCATCCCCAAATGTAGTGAAGCAACATACGTTTTGGAAAAAAACATCGTTATTACAAAACATTCAGAAGGGAAGGAAGGAAGAGGCGTTAAGTGTCCAAAGGACCCTTACCTGCACCAATGAACGCAGGCTGAGAGGACCGCAACACTGGTCTCCACGTTGACGAAAGTCCTCGCTGGCGGGGCAAAAGAAGCTAATCCAACAGCCGATCATGGTGCAGGGCCGACTACATCCTCTGTCAAAGATGATGTCATAGTCAGAGGCTATTCTCACAGCTAATGTTCAACGATGTAGCATAAGCTAACAGCTAACTCCAGGCTAACTGGTAGCATCAGGCTAACGTTCCCAGCCGAGCGGGCATACAGAGCTAGCGCTGCAGCTAACAGGTAACTGGCTAACAGGTAGCTCAACCCAGCTAGAACGCAAGCCAAGCAGCTATCACCGAAACTGTACAACGAGAGAACAATATAGGCCAACACTTCAGACAGCCGCTGTCTGTCCCTCTCCTCATCCGAAGAGAGAAGAGGAAAGAAGTCAACACAGTTTTCAGAACGGTGATTAACAGACACAGTGGTGCCGGCACAATTCCCCATGGGCTGCAGCCGAGTGTGGAGAAATTCTTATAACGAAACACTTCCCTCGCACCGGGTAACTTTCATCTTGAAAGGTGGGGCCTCGCACGGTGACAGAGAGTATCCGTTCGTCCAGAAATCCGGGGGTTTGAACCGCAGATTCGGACACGGTCCCAGGCAAGTATAGCTCCCGATGAGGAGCTCATGTAGCATGGGCGTCAAACCAGAACCCTCTCCACGCCGCTAAGAGGCAGCAAAAAGGGTACCAGCCTGGAGCCGGCTTTTGTAAGTCGTGTAGCCATTCCCCCCATAGCAACACAACTGGCGCTCGCATCTCAAAACCATCACTCGCCCGGAGAGGCAGCTAGCTCTCACAACAGCCGAGCGCCTCTCAAGCAAAGTCCAACTGCAGCAGCGGAGGTAATACCTGTCCAGCTGCAGCTTGGAGGAATGCAGGTGGGGATTAGGCCAGCGACGCAAGCCCCTAATACGAAAATGCCGGTGGAGGTCAGAATGATCATCATCTTCTAGACACCCCAGTGGCGAAGACATTATCGCTGTATTTCCTCGAAAATAGTGAGAGAGAAAACAAAGATATAATGTCAACGTAGCTCCTTCATCGTAGCTCCTATTCCTTTCTTCAATATTTCAGCAATCTCAAAGTGTGGTACATTGCAGGCACTTGCCGTGGTGAAAACTAAAGAAGGAGCTGTTAGTATGGCCACACCCCTGCTTATGTAGAGGAGTGGATGGGGGTGTGGCCAGGCAGATGAGGTGTGTAAAGGTGCATGTGAAAATGTATTCAGTGCTAATACTGATACGGAAGAGTATTGCAGTAGTCGCAGAGCGGAGCTATGCGATATATAACAACAGGTTCTATAGACAGCACCCTGACAGAACAACAGGTTATATAGACACCACCCGGACAGAACAACAGGTTCTATAGACAGCACCCTGACAGAACAACAGGTTCTATAGACACCACCCTGACAGAACAACAGGTTCTATAGACACCACCCTGACAGAACAACAGGTTCTATAGACACCACCCGGACAGAACAACAGGTTCTATAGACACCACCCTGACAGAACAACAGGTTCTATAGACACCACCCGGACAGAACAACAGGTTCTATAGACACCACCCTGACAGAACAACAGGTTCTATAGACAGCACCCTGACAGAACAACAGGTTCTATAGACACCACCCTGACAGAACAACAGGTTCTATAGACACCACCCGGACAGAACAACAGGTTCTATAGACACCACCCTGACAGAACAACAGGTTCTATAGACAGCACCCTGACAGAACAACAGGTTCTATAGACACCACCCTGACAGAACAACAGGTTCTATAGACACCACCCTGACAGAACAACAGGTTCTATAGACACCACCCGGACAGAACAACAGGTTCTATAGACACCACCCTGACAGAACAACAGGTTCTATAGACACCACCCTGACAGAACAACAGGTTCTATAGACACCACCCGGACAGAACAACAGGTTCTATAGACACCACCCGGACAGAACAACAGGTTCTATAGACACCACCCTGACAGAACAACAGGTTCTATAGACAGCACCCTGACAGAACAACAGGTTCTATAGACACCACCCTGACAGAACAACAGGTTCTATAGACAGCACCCTGACAGAACAACAGGTTCTATAGACACCACCCTGACAGAACAACAGGTTCTATAGACACCACCCTGACAGAACAACAGGTTCTATAGACACCACCCTGACAGAACACCAGGTTCTATAGACACAGATGCAGTGTATAGCATGTTAATACGCCTGTGGACCAAGGAGAGGACTGAGGTGTGGGAGGTTACCTCACTCTGCTTCCTCTCTTATCCTTCTGCTCTCTTACTCTGCTTTCTCTGATATTCCAGATATTCTCTTGTCCTTCTACTCTCTTTTTCCTGCTATTCTTCTCTCTATTTCCTACTATTCTTCTCTCTTTATTTCATACTATTCTCCCCCCTCTTTTTCCTGCTATTCTTCTCTCTCTCTCTCTCTCTATCTCTCTCTCTCTCTCTCTCTCTCTCTCTCTCTCTCTCTCTCTCTCTCTCTCTCTCTCTCTCTCTCTCTCTCTCTCTCTCTCCTAATATTCTTCTTTCTCTTTTTCCTGCTATTCTTATCTCTTTATTTCATACTATTCTTCTATCTTTTTCCTGCTATTATTCTCTCTCTATTTCCTACTATTCTTCTCTCTCTTTTGCTGCTATTCTTCTCCCTCTCTCTATTTCCTGCTATTCTATTCACATTTTCACATCTTGCGCTGCCTTACTTTGACTCTGAAGCATATTTGGCAATTGCTCCATGGACCACCCGACCATAATTATGTAATTATGATTTTGATCTTTCACATAAATACAGGACTGCTTTTTGAACTCTCATTCTGTGTCTAATGTCTCTTATTATAGTTTTAACCCAGAGTAACGGGCCAGCTGAGGTGTATTAAAAAAGAAAATCACTCATCGGCAAGAACTTTGAGAAAGATAAGATATTCCTTTATTGATCCCCTTGGGGAAATTCAGTGACCTGTCCTGCATAACCAATTGTGCAGGGGTCTGAATATACCTGCACATCACCCTTAGCTGAGTGTAGCTGCTGCCATGTCATCCACACTTCTTCTGTTTACTTTGTGTTTTTTGTTTTTAAAGGTATGGTGAAATGGATTCACCTATGACCTTTTGTTTTATTTTCTATTGATTATGTATGTGATATATGATATATATGATATATTTACACTGATTTGTATGTGCATATCTGTGAGGACCCCAGGAAGGATAGTCAACACGTTGATGATGACTAATGGGGATCCTAATAAACATAAACATAAACATTAGCTCTGTATGATAGCATGTACTATAATGCTGTATATAACATATATATATATATTTATTCTCACCGCATATATACCTATCCTCACCTGTCTGTACTTACCTGCACATAGTCCTTTACTATATCTATATCTATATCTGTACACATCCTAGTTACACTGCTGGTCAGTAGTAGTCATACTGTCTCTATTTATATACTACAACTCTGTACATACATCTGATTAGCGCTACACTCAATAGTACTAACTTCTATATGTTGTACCCAGTTCACATCAGGTCCACATCACCTGTACATTGTATATTACTGTTGCACTTTACTGCTACATTTGCACTCTGGTTGGATGACAAACCTCTTTTTGTTGTACTGTACTGTACTGTATAATGTATAATGTATAATGACAATACATTTTAATCTAATCTAATCTATGTATATGCATAAACCGCAATACACACGTAGGGTGTTGGATGTTTATAGCCTCCTCTCGCTGCTTTAATGGGTTCTGGTGCCCATTTGAAGGCCGAGCGTGTTACAGCGCGCCACCAAGCCTGTGCCCTCCCGCTGGCTCTGCCAATGGACCTATCTCAAACCTTGCCCTCTTTTCTTGATCCTCCAATCACAACTGTCGCTTACCTCGGACAAACTTTGTTAAGCGACAGTTGTGATTGGAGGATCAAGAAAAGAGGGCAGGGTTTGAGATAGGTGTCAGTATGACGACCGGCCAAGCCGGAGGCACCGCTGACAGCCGGATTCGATACCAGTGTCTCTGCGGTGGTAGACAGACGCTTAGTCCGCTGTGCTACCCGGCCGCACTTTATTTATTTATTTATTTTTATTTTTATTTTTTTTCTTGTATTCTTTTTTTTTTACGCCGCACTTTATTAAGTTTTAATATTAGTCTGACGTTTTTTGTTCCCAATATGTTGTCAGTTTATACAAATAATGCCTATACTGCAATTTGCTCCAATGTGTTCACAGAGGTAGAGCAGCTGGCTGCGTGACACCCAACCTATTCCCAGAACAAGTGTCGCCAACTCTAACAGCGGATGAAAATTACACTTTTAAAAACGCATGTATTGTGTTTCAACCCAATTCAACGATTGGCACACGTAAAACAATCTGTTGTACTTAATACAAATCCGATACATATCTAATAATTGGTCACGGTTGATCAAGAATACCGTCTGAGGTCAGCCTAATTTATTTTTCAGCTCATTTGTGGTTATAGCAGAAAGCAGTTGCCTGGCGATGGCATGATGCATACTTAATGTGGCCCCATTAACCCTTTCACTACCAAGTGGTTAACCCTTTCACTGCGACAATACACAGAATGTTAACCCTTTCACTGCCACACAACAGCAGGTTAACCCCTTGCACTGCCACACTACAGAAGGTTAACCCTTTACTATCACATCACATGTGATCATACTATCACATGTGATAGTAAAGGGTTAACCTTCTGTAGTGTGGCAGTGAAAGGGTTAATCTTCAGTCCCCCGGCTGAAGAAGATGCACGAAAAAGTTGCAGAAAAGGGCTCCACGCTTGTTTATTATTGGCTACGAGCCATGATTTTCTGTATGATTTGTACAACCGTTTCCTCATTGATTGTGCCACATGCCAAAGCTCTTGGCCCGGTGTTTTAACCCGCAACCCTCGGTTGGGTTTGGACGACTCTCGGGTCTCTCTTGCAGCCGGTGTGGGGGGGGGGGGGGCATTAGCCTCCGTGACATGACGAGCAGAAGAGCGTTTCTCCCCCATGACCTCACAGTGGGAGGATGTCAGCGCAGAGCGTCCAGACTAGAGGACACTAGGAGGTTGACATGGCAGGGTGATCCGGGACACGTGTCGACAAGGTGCCCTGGGCTCTAGACGCACAAAAGGGGCTTGAGCCGGCCCTGGATCCCGCTCAGCCCCCCAGGGCAGGGCCGGGCCAAGCACATGTGGCGCCCTAGGCAAGCTTCACCACTAAGGGGAGCGGACCCCCTCCTCCCACCCCTCAGTTTGGAGATAAGGGGAGCGGACCCCCTCCTCCCACCCCTCAGTGTGGAGATAAGGGGAGCGGACCCCCTCCTCCCACCCCTCAGTTTGGAGATAAGGGGAGCGGACCCCCTCCTCCCACCCCTCAGTGTGGAGATAAGGGGAGCGGACCCCCTCCTCCCGCCCCTCAGTGTGGAGATAAGGGGAGCGGACCCCCTCCTCCCGCCCCCTGTGTGTTCAGTGTGGAGATAAGGGGAGCGGACCCCCTCCTCCCGCCCCTGTGTGTTCAGTGTGGAGATAAGGGGAGCGGACCCCCTCCTCCCGCCCCCTGTGTGTTCAGTGTGGAGATAAGGGGAGCGGACCCCCTCCTCCCGCCCCTGTGTGTTCAGTGTGGAGATAAGGGGAGCGGACCCCCTCCTCCCGCCCCTGTGTGTTCAGTGTGGAGATAAGGGGAGCGGACCCCCTCCTCCCGCCCCTGTGTGTTCAGTGTGGAGATAAGGGGAGCGGACCCCCTCCTCCCGCCCCTCAGTTTGGAGATAAGGGGAGCGGACCCCCTCCTCCCACCCCTCAGTTTGGAGATAAGGGGAGCGGACCCCCTCCTCCCACCCCTGTGTGTTCAGTGTGGAGATAAGGGGAGCGGACCCCCTCCTCCCGCCCCCTGTGTGTTCAGTGTGGAGATAAGGGGAGCGGACCCCCTCCTCCCGCCCCTGTGTGTTCAGTGTGGAGATAAGGGGAGCGGACCCCCTCCTCCCGCCCCTGTGTGTTCAGTGTGGAGATAAGGGGAGCGGACCCCCTCCTCCCGCCCCTGTGTGTTCAGTGTGGAGATAAGGGGAGCGGACCCCCTCCTCCCGCCCCCTGTGTGTTCAGTGTGGAGATAAGGGGAGCGGACCCCCTCCTCCCGCCCCTGTGTGTTCAGTGTGGAGATAAGGGGAGCGGACCCCCTCCTCCCGCCCCTGTGTGTTCAGTGTGGAGATAAGGGGAGCGGACCCCCTCCTCCCGCCCCTGTGTGTTCAGTTTGGAGATAAGGGGAGCGGACCCCCTCCTCCCGCCCCTGTGTGTTCAGTGTGGAGATAAGGGGAGCGGACCCCCTCCTCCCGCCCCTGTGTGTTCAGTGTGGAGATAAGGGGAGCGGACCCCCTCCTCCCACCCCTGTGTGTTCAGTGTGGAGATAAGGGGAGCGGACCCCCTCCTCCCGCCCCTCAGTTTGGAGATAAGGGGAGCGGACCCCCTCCTCCCACCCCTCAGTTTGGAGATAAGGGGAGCGGACCCCCTCCTCCCACCCCTCAGTTTGGAGATAAGGGGAGCGGACCCCCTCCTCCCGCCCCTCAGTTTGGAGATAAGGGGAGCGGACCCCCTCCTCCCACCCCTCAGTTTGGAGATAAGGGGAGCGGACCCCCTCCTCCCACCCCTCAGTTTGGAGATAAGGGGAGCGGACCCCCTCCTCCCACCCCTCAGTCTGGAGATAAGGGGAGCGGACCCCCTCCTCCCACCCCTCAGTTTGGAGATAAGGGGAGCGGACCCCCTCCTCCCACCCCTCAGTTTGGAGATAAGGGGAGCGGACCCCCTCCTCCCACCCCTCAGTTTGGAGATAAGGGGAGCGGACCCCCTCCTCCCACCCCTCAGTGTGGAGATAAGGGGAGCGGACCCCCTCCTCCCGCCCCCTGTGTGTTCAGTGTGGAGATAAGGGGAGCGGACCCCCTCCTCCCGCCCCTGTGTGTTCAGTGTGGAGATAAGGGGAGCGGACCCCCTCCTCCCGCCCCTGTGTGTTCAGTGTGGAGATAAGGGGAGCGGACCCCCTCCTCCCGCCCCTGTGTGTTCAGTGTGGAGATAAGGGGAGCGGACCCCCTCCTCCCGCCCCCTGTGTGTTCAGTGTGGAGATAAGGGGAGCGGACCCCCTCCTCCCGCCCCTGTGTGTTCAGTGTGGAGATAAGGGGAGCGGACCCCCTCCTCCCGCCCCTGTGTGTTCAGTGTGGAGATAAGGGGAGCGGACCCCCTCCTCCCGCCCCTGTGTGTTCAGTGTGGAGATAAGGGGAGCGGACCCCCTCCTCCCGCCCCTGTGTGTTCAGTGTGGAGATAAGGGGAGCGGACCCCCTCCTCCCGCCCCTGTGTGTTCAGTGTGGAGATAAGGGGAGCGGACCCCCTCCTCCCGCCCCTGTGTGTGATGGATGTTCAGAGCCTCCTCTCGCTGCTCTAATGGGCTCTGGTGCTGAGAGCGCTCCAGCTTGCCAACGAGGAGTTTCAATCTTTCTGTTCCGACCCAACACTGACGGCGGAAAATATCTAATTGCTCCATGATGTTTTGGAGTGAAGACACAGGCACCATTCAATGCTTAGCGTGGAACATCCTGGCCAGGAGGCACGCGGTAGAGGGGGACTTGAGGCTTGACTGGCAGACATGGCTCTTAGATAATGATATGTTTATGGGGGTTGGAGCCCCAACGTGGAGAAGACAGAGTGGGACTGGAGACCCTAACCCAGCAGGGCCTGTAGCCCCTAACCCAGCAGGGCCTGTAGCCCCTAACCCAGCACACAGGGCCTGTAGCCCCTAACCCAGCAGGGCCTGTAGCCCCTAACCCAGCAGGGCCTGTAGCCCCTAACCCAGCACACAGGGCCTGTAGACCCTAACCCAGCACACAGGCCCTGTAGCCCCTAACCCAGCACACAGGGCCTGTAGACCCTAACCCAGCACACAGGGCCTGTAGCCCCTAACCCAGCAGGGCCTGTAGCCCCTAACCCAGCACACAGGGCCTGTAGCCCCTAACCCAGCAGGGCCTGTAGCCCCTAACCCAGCAGGGCCTGTAGCCCCTAACCCAGCAGGGCCTGTAGCCCCTAACCCAGCACACAGGGCCTGTAGCCCCTAACCCAGCAGGGCCTGTAGCCCCTAACCCAGCACACAGACTGCCTGATGAGGGTAGAGATAATGACAGTCACCCACTGTGATCCCTGGTAGGGAACGTGGCTCCTCTGCTCAACGGCACATCGGCACGGTCATATTTCACTCCTGTCCTGGAATTCAATCAGATTCATAATCTCACATCTGCATCTGATTTTTAATTGAATACCCACTTCATGTTCTGAATTCAAAATGACTGAACATGGAGGCAAATCCCAGTGTTGCTGTCAGCGTTCATCTAGCGCCCCACCCCCAACCCCCCCCCCTCGCCCTCCCATCTCACCTGTCCATCAATCGATGCGTCTCCCGGCTCGATACGGACCCGTGAAGCGGGCGGCGGCTCCCGTCAGCGCGGCGTCGAGCGAGCGAGCGCGTGTGTGTGGAACACACAAGGTCACTGTGGCGATGCACGATAACAAGGGAGTGGCTCCTGATTGGGCGCACGGCAGGAAGTATCACGTTACTCATCTCGTCTCCTGTCCATCATCGTCAACGTGTACATTTTTCCTCTTCGTTCGACCTGTATTCATTTCTCAGGAAGACAGAGGAGTGGCCTCTCGTTTCCTGCGAGGACGATGTGACATTAGGCCGAGAGAGAGCAGAGAGAATAACTAAATAAAAACATAGTCTGACATGAAGAACACAAATATTGGTTAACATTGGTTAAGTCCTAGTATTACATTTAATACGTATGTTATCAGGGAATCAATGTGTAAAATGCATTGTGGGTTATTCCAAGAGTCTGGAGCACAAAATCTAAAAGAAGTCTACTATAAAGAAGTTCAGAATTGACCCGAGGAACATGTAGTGTAATCCAGTCCTGAGAGCAGGTTTGATAAACTCCTACATTGAGGAACATGTAGTGTAATCCAGTCCTGAGAGCAGGTTTGATAAACTCCTACATTGAGGAACATGTAGTGTAATCCAGTCCTGAGAGCAGGTTTGATAAGATCCTACATTGAGGAACATGTAGTGTAATCCAGTCCTGAGAGCAGGTTTGATGAACTCCTACATTGAGGAACATGTAGTGTAATCCAGTCCTGAGAGCAGGTTTGATAAACTCCTACATTGAGGAACATGTAGTGTAATCCAGTCCTGAGAGCAGGTTTGATAAGATCCTACATTGAGGAACATGTAGTGTAATCCAGTCCTGAGAACAGGTTTGATAAACTCCTACATTGAGGAACATGTAGTGTAATCCAGTCCTGAGAGCAGGTTTGATAAACTCCTACATTGAGGAACATGTAGTGTAATCCAGTCCTGAGAGCAGGTTTGATAAACTCCTACATTGAGGATCATGTAGTGTAATCCAGTCCTGAGAGCAGGTTTGATAAGATCCTACATTGAGGAGCATGTAGTGTAATCCAGTCCTGAGAGCAGGTTTGATAAACTCCTACATTGAGGAACATGTAGTGTAATCCAGTCCTGAGAGCAGGTTTGATAAACTCCTACATTGAGGAACATGTAGTGTGATCCAGTCCTGAGAGCAGGTTTGATAAACTCCTACATTGAGGAACATGTAGTGTGATCCAGTCCTGAGAGCAGGTTTGATAAGATCCTACATTGAGGAACATGTAGTGTAATCCAGTCCTGAGAGGAGGTTTGATAAACTCCTACATTGAGGAACATGAGTTATGGTGCGCTCAGCACCTGTCTGCATATATCTCGCTTCAGCGTATATACACTAAATAAAAAATTCCACCATGTACCTTTACATGCCAGCATTCATCTGGCCACACCCCCATCCGCTTACCTACATAAGCAGGGGTGGGGCACACTCATCTCCTTCCCAACAAATTTCACCACAATGAAAAATCAAGGGCCGCAGCGGCGTCCAGGTGCTGAGCGCACCATAACTCATAGAACTGGGTTATATACATAACCCTTCGTTCTATGTCGTTATGGCTTGCTCAGCACCTGTCTGCATAACAGGGGCTGAGCGGAGCCATAGCCCGACGAATGTACCCCGCTGAGGCCCCCCACAACCATCAGACCGGGGAGGACCGAGCCCCCCCGACCCTCCCTAATGGAGGATACCCCCCCTATTGGAAGTTCACGGGAGGGCGACGGATCCGACCGTGAGAAGAGGCACTCAAGCAACTCAACGCACAGGGTGAGCAGACCGTGGCTTGACCCCACGACTACACACACGCACAACCCGCATGCCACCCGGGAACGAATGGAAGGAACAACCTCGTTACTGCCCCCAGAAATCACGGGGTCAAGAGCAAACCCAACCCCGTGGCAAGGCCGTAGCAGCGGAGCGTGAAGGAAGACCCAGACCCACTGAAGGGACTGGATCCCCTGGAAAACGGGGGCCCGGAGAGGTCAATGACGCCAGGCATCAAGACCCCACCAGGTGGTCACTTAGTGACACCGCCCCCCACATCGACAGCGTATTCGGATAAGGCCCCTCCAAGAGCGGGCCCTTTCCCCCCAATAGCACACCGCCTGGCACACTGACCCTGCAGAACAGGCCGTAAGCATGGCCGTAAGCTCACAAAAAAGGTTAACCAACAGAAGCAGGCAGCGCACCGGGGAAACCAGGCAACAGGCTGTAACCTGAGCCTGGAGCACTGCGGACGAGACAGGCGCAAAGGAGTCAGCTGAAAACAACCCCCCCCCGGCGGAAGGGGCGTATGCTGGCGTTGTTGCATGACAAAGCCTCCATTAAAAAAAACCCACCCAGAGGGGTCACGGCAGAGAAGGCTGACATGATTGGCAGACGTCATGAACGTGCAGGGGCACACTCAACCGGGTAACCCGGGAGTTGACACTGCTCCAACACACCAGGGAATCAACCACCCTCTTGGTACCGACGGTGGTTGTTCCTATAACCCCTCAAGAAAAAACTCCAAAACACACCTGCGGGCATATACTGGCTATACCGCAGTACAAGTGTTTCAGTTTTCAAAAAAGGGTTATCCCAGGCCTACGGTATCAACGAAACTTTACTTCGGACCGGGCCCGGCGGCACGGGAAGCACAGGGTTACCAGAGGAGGTCCAAGACCACCCCAACAGCCCCCTCTTCGCCACACATGAGAGAGGAGCGAAAAGAATGGAGAACCAGCCCTAAGCACACCGCACTTGGTATTCCCAGGCGGTCTCCCAACCAAGTACTAACCAGGACCGAACCTGCTTAGCTTCCGAGATCGGACGAGATCGGGCGTGTACAGGTTAGCATGGCCGTAAGCCATTACGATAGTGCAGAGTACAATATGTACCCAACAAGGGTCTCCATAGCGCCTAACCCTGTGACACCCGGACCGACCAGGCATTTTTCCCCCCGAAAAAAGCACAAGTCCCTCAGGGTACCAGAACAGCAGATCTGCATCCCCGGCGGACAACGGGTTAACTGACCTGGACCAGCGTGACCAGACCAGTCCCGTGTCCTAACCACGCCGACATGCCCACTCCAGAAGAGGGGGTAGGTATGCGTGTCGATCTAAAACATGAAAAGAGGGCGCCACCCAGACGGTCCCATTTGGACCGTGCTCAGTGGCCCACCCCAAGGGCGTGAGACCCCTCTACCTATGTTCAGATATATTCCGTTAACATCCCCCAGATATGAACGAGAATTCATCGAGACAACCTAGTAAACTGGCGCTCGGAAGAGACAAAACTCCATCCCAGTTGCCCTATAAAAACGCTGTTTTAACAAGCAACCAAGGCGCACTTAGCCCCTGTGTGATTCCTTAACAGAAACACACCGAGCCAGCACTATGTATGCGTCGAGACCCAAACACATCAATGGATAGTCTAACAAAACACCAAACATTGTTCCTCCAGGTCGCCTGGGAGAACGACACGGAGCCGTCGTGCTTCATGTACCTTCCTCTTTTTATTAAAAAAAGAAAGAACACAGACTGACATGAATCCCTCGTTACGCAGCTGAGGGTAATTTTTTTTTACATTTTTACATCTCACCACCCTCCCATAGGGAGGAGACGGAAATCCCCAGAGAGACTTCCCACGCAAGCTGTATAGATTGAAAAGAATATATTGCAACATTGAGCTATGTAAAATTTGGGTTAGGGCTCTCCGAGGAGGAGGCACTGAACCAATACACACTCAATAATCGAATTGAATCGAATATACACACAATAGAGCAGAACCCCTTTTTGAAGTTCTACTCACCTTGACAATCTGAGGAGGAGGCTCTGAACTCTGAGGAGGCTCCCTCACAGGGAAGGAGAGTCCTAACTCACAGAATGCCCGAGGAGGAGCTTCGTGAGGAGGAGCTCTGACAACTCCCTGAAACAGATCCATCACATGGACCTGAACAACTCACGGAAGTCTTACCAACAGAGACGCGCACAGTGACATACTCTATGGCGGGGGAATTTCTGCGGTGCACACGCCCAATCTTCCAGGGCGTGGGACCAGGAAACTCCCCCCCCCCCCTCTTACCCTGTAACGTGCCAAACAGCAACGTGACAGGAACCTTGGAGGACAGGAGGTTTTAACCCCTGACCAATCAAAAAGGGGAGGAAAGGATTACCAGTTCACCCCTTTACGACCCCACACCCATGATACGATGTAATGACAAAAAAGAGCATGACACAGTCATAGTCAGCTGCATGAAGTGTCTAACAGCTTCACACAGCTCATGTGCTAACCTGCTATCTGATTTTTACTAAGGAAAAAACACAGAATAGAGAGGGCCCCTTTAAGAGCCCCGGTACCAGACGTACACATGTGCTTCTGTGGCCAACCTAACCCAGTTGTAGATCACAAGACACACACAACCCTTTATCACAACAAAAAATGGCAAGTACACTCTTGCTACAGAGGAACGCCGTTTTTCATAACGAGAGAATACAGAATCCTCGATTAGTATCGGCCACAGGCCTTGCCAAGCACACACAAAAAGCGACCAAACAATCTTTTCTTTTTTTTATCCACTTTTTCTCCCATTTTTCTATATTTTCTCCCATCACAATTTCGTATCATCCAATTCAACCCTCCCCTGTCACGAACGCTGTTTCTTGCCTCCCACAAGCCGGCTGCAATGTGGACTAAAGGCGCTCCCATAGTCCAGCAGACTGTACACAGAGCAGACCCCGCGGAGGTCCGCGCGGACTCTTTGAGCCTTCATAGTCGAGCGGACCTCCGCGGACCAATTTCCTACATGTCACGCGGCAGTTTACACAATTGTCCCCACGCTGTTCAACTTCTGTCATGTCGTCGTCATCCGATGTCAAAATAAAGAGTATGTTATCTCCGTTTCCAATATTTCGATAATAAAACGGGCAGTTTTACGCACTTGAATAACAGGTATATAGGCAGCGAGATGCAATGTACCGTATAGGCTTGAGGTGGACAGCGCGTGGTGCTGAAAAGACACGCATTGCATGAAATAAAAGCACCAGTTTTATTTCAAAATATTGGAAACATGTTATCTCCGTTTCCAATATTTCGAAATAAAACTGGCAATTTTACACACTTCATTTAGAAAAGCCATTCAAACATCTCTCTTGGCACAGAGCGAGTGTTCAGAGTAAAATGCAGATCGGCGTCACATTAAATGCAGTTCGATGTCAACCAAAACGGCGAGCAGCGTTTTGTGTGACACCAAGTCAGCGGCGCGGATGTCCGCGCGTCAGAAAATAGTAGCTTCCCACCTGTGGGTCTGCTGTCCGCTGAGATCAAAGCTCAAGAGTCCGCGCGGACCTCCGCGGAGTCTGCTCTGTGTACAGTCTGCTGGACTATGGGAGCGCCTTAAGTCATACATAGCACAAGTCCCCTCCGGTACTTGAGGTAACAGCAGTCGTATCTTTTCACCTGCGCAGCACGATCTCTCAGTGGCGAGGAGTAACGCGTGGGAGGCTCACGCTGCCCCCGACACTTCCTGATTCTACTGCGCAGGCGCACCAACCGACCTGTAGGAGTCGCTGTCCACAACGCCCGATCCCCACCCATCAGTTTCCCACCCCCTAATACGGCCAATGTGTATTAGTATGAACGACCAGCTAAACTGAAAGCAATGTGGAGCGCTGGGCTTGAACAGGCGAGCCCAGCGTCTCCGCATTCGTGGCGAGCGCCTTGCCCACTACGCCACGTAGCCACCCCCAAACAATCTTTTCTTTAGGAAAATATAGTTTCTCAAGCGGTTAGCACAACCCCAGCAACTAAGCTAAGGGTTACATCGTATCCCCACAAACACAGTGACACAATATATTGTAAACAACATGTCTGAGAGGAGGGTGGGGAAGCCCCAGGGAACCGGGGGGATCACCCCTCCTACCTTACCCTTGATATGGCCCAGTTGAACAGGTAACCCTGTTAATATGTGAACACACTGTTCATTGTCATTACAGGCTGAGAAAAGAATTCATTCTTCACTCATATGTCACTAAGCATAGCTTTATAGGTTAATTAACCCCCTTAGTTGTGAGTTCACGGTACTTGAACACACATGATGTTCTCAACACAACTAACCAGATCATTTTTACACATGTAAAACAACAACCCGATTTGTATGGAGAGAGAAGCTATACCAGTGACAAGACAATTCACACACAACACGCGTCGTATCCTAAATGTATTGCAGCAACACCCGTTTTGGAAAACATCGTTATTACAAAACATTTAGAAGGGAAGGAAGAAGAAGTGTTTAAGGTCCGCTCGGGACCTTCCTACCCTGAGCGCAGGCCAAGCGAACTGCAATCTGGCTAACGGGGCACCGACGTTTAAACACAGCATTCCTGTGTTGACGACGAGGGCAGCGTCGCTGCGCCACCCAGCCGCTACGGTTCTCCATGTTGACGCAGTCCTCGCCGGCCGGGCTCCCGGTAGGTTCGACTAACATCCTCTGTCAAAGATGACATCGTAGTCAGAGTGTTTAAGGCATGTTATAGTCACAGAAAACGTTCAACAGTGTAGCATTAAGCTAACAGCCGTTCGGCTGATAGCAACAAGCTAACGTATACCAGCCTGGTAAACACAGCAAGCTAACGCCGCAGCTAACAGCTGACTGGCTAACACAGTAGACCACAAACTAGCACGCAAGCTAAGCAGCTATCACCTGAACTGTATACAATGACATAACAAGCCACACTTCAGACAGGCCACTGTCCCAATCCCTCCCCTAACAGGGAAAAGAAAAAGAAATGTCAGAACACAGTTGTCAACGGTGGTCCAGACATACACGGGGCCCTTTGAGCATGGAACTTCCGATAAAGAAGATCCTATGCCCACATTTCCTCGTTAGGGTATACTTTCATTTGTATATGAAAGATGGGGCCTGCACGGGACAGAGAAGCATCCGCTCGAGAATCCTGGGATCACCAGGACCTAGCGCGGCCCACTAGATTAGCCATCATGGGCGTCAGACCAAGATCCCCCGACCGCCGTTTAAGCCGAGCAGAGGACCCTAGCCTGGAGTCTGCGTTTCGTAAATTGTTAGCTAACCCCCACAGCATCAACAACAACCAGAGCTCGTAAGCAAAACAGTACGTACCCAACCTGGAAACAACCGCTTCTCACGATAGTCGGTGCGTCCTACAGTCCAGCTGTGTTGCTGGAGGGTAACCCCATCCAACCGCAGCAAGGAGAACTGTAGCTGGGAAGCATGTCAGCGGCGTGAGCTCCTAATACGAAAAAAACGTTGAAGGTCGGAATGATCCAGACACTCCAGTAACGAAGACAATATCGCCGTATTTTCTCGAAAATAGTGAGAGAGAAAATAAAGATATGATGTCAACGTATCTCCTTGTTCTTCCTTTCCTCAGACTAAATATTTTTCTCCACGTCAAGTGGGCATGTGAGCAGCACTTAGCTTGTGATGAAATTTGCGAAGGAGATGAGTGTGTGGCCCCACCCCTGCTTATGTAGGTAAGCGGATGGGGGTGTGGCCAGATGAATGCTGGCATGAGAAAGGTACATGGTGGAATTTTTTATTCAGTGTATATACGCTGAAGCGAGATATATGCAGACAGGTGCTGAGCAAGCCATAACGACATAGAACCAGTCCAGAGAGCAGGTTTGATAAACTCCTACATTGAGGAACATGTAGTGTGATCCAGTCCTGAGAGCAGGTTTGATGAACTCCTACATTGAGGAACATGTAGTGTGATCCAGTCCAGAGAGCAGGTTTGATAAACTCCTACATTGAGGATCATGTAGTGTAATCCAGTCCTGAGAGCAGGTTTGATAAACTCCTACATTGAGGAACATGTAGTGTGATCCAGTCCTGAGAGCAGGTTTGATGAACTCCTACATTGAGGAACATGTAGTGTGATCCAGTCCAGAGAGCAGGTTTGATAAACTCCTACATTGAGGATCATGTAGTGTGATCCAGTCCTGAGAGCAGGTTTGATAAACTCCTACATTGAGGAACATGTAGTGTAATCCAGTCCTGAGAGCAGGTTTGATAAGATCCTACATTGAGGAACATGTAGTGTGATCCAGTCCTGAGAGCAGGTTTGATGAACTCCTACATTGAGGAACATGTAGTGTGATCCAGTCCTGAGAGCAGGTTTGATAAGATCCTACATTGAGGAACATGTAGTGTAATCCAGTCCTGAGAGCATGTTTGATAAGATCCTACATTGAGGAACATGTAGTGTAATCCAGTCCTGAGAGCAGGTTTGATAAGATCCTACATTGAGGAGCATGTAGTGTAATCCAGTCCTGAGAGCAGGTTTGATAAACTCCTACATTGAGGAACATGTAGTGTAATCCAGTCCTGAGAGCAGGTTTGATAAGATCCTACATTGAGGAACATGTAGTGTAATCCAGTCCTGAGAGCAGGTTTGATAAACTCCTACATTGAGGAACATGTAGTGTAATCCAGTCCTGAGAGCAGGTTTGATAAACTCCTACATTGAGGAACATGTAGTGTAATCCAGTCCTGAGAGCAGGTTTGATAAGATCCTACATTGAGGAACATGTAGTGTGATCCAGTCCTGAGAGCAGGTTTGATGAACTCCTACATTGAGGAACATGTAGTGTGATCCAGTCCAGAGAGCAGGTTTGATAAACTCCTACATTGAGGATCATGTAGTGTGATCCAGTCCTGAGAGCAGGTTTGATAAACTCCTACATTGAGGAACATGTAGTGTAATCCAGTCCTGAGAGCAGGTTTGATAAGATCCTACATTGAGGAACATGTAGTGTGATCCAGTCCTGAGAGCAGGTTTGATGAACTCCTACATTGAGGAACATGTAGTGTGATCCAGTCCTGAGAGCAGGTTTGATAAGATCCTACATTGAGGAACATGTAGTGTAATCCAGTCCTGAGAGCATGTTTGATAAGATCCTACATTGAGGAACATGTAGTGTAATCCAGTCCTGAGAGCAGGTTTGATAAGATCCTACATTGAGGAGCATGTAGTGTAATCCAGTCCTGAGAGCAGGTTTGATAAACTCCTACATTGAGGATCATGTAGTGTGATCCAGTCCTGAGAGCAGGTTTGATAAGATCCTACATTGAGGAACATGTAGTGTAATCCAGTCCTGAGAGCAGGTTTGATAAACTCCTACATTGAGGAACATGTAGTGTAATCCAGTCCTGAGAGCAGGTTTGATAAGATCCTACATTGAGGAACATGTAGTGTAATCCAGTCCTGAGAGCAGGTTTGATAAGATCCTACATTGAGGAACATGTAGTGTAATCCAGTCCTGAGAGCAGGTTTGATAAGATCCTACATTGAGGAACATGTAGTGTGATCCAGTCCTGAGAGCAGGTTTGATAAGATCCTACATTGAGGAACATGTAGTGTAATCCAGTCCTGAGAGCAGGTTTGATAAACTCCTACATTGAGGAACATGTAGTGTAATCCAGTCCTGAGAGCAGGTTTGATAAACTCCTACATTGAGGAACATGTAGTGTAATCCAGTCCTGAGAGCAGGTTTGATAAGATCCTACATTGAGGAACATGTAGTGTGATCCAGTCCTGAGAGCAGGTTTGATAAACTCCTACATTGAGGAACATGTAGTGTGATCCAGTCCTGAGAGCAGGTTTGATAAGATCCTACATTGAGGAACATGTAGTGTGATCCAGTCCTGAGAGCAGGTTTGATAAGATCCTACATTGAGGAACATGTATTGTAATCCAGTCCTGGGAGCAGGTTTGATAAACTCCTACACTGAAGTCTAATAGTGGGCGTGGTCATGTAAATTAGTCCTTTGTTTAGGAGCGCTTTGTAAATAAACATACCAGTGTTGATCTCGTCTCACAGAGAGAGAGAGCCAGTACAATGATGGGTAATAAATCTGGTGATACCGACACCAGATTAAAGAGCAGAGTGGTATATAGCGTCTAAGGGCTTAATGGTGGTAACAATTAATAATAATAATAATAATAATAATAATAATAATAATAATAATAATAATAATAATAATAATAATAATAATAATAATAATAATAATAATAATAATAATAATAACTTTATTTGTATAGCACTTTTCATACAGAAATTGCAGTTCAAAGTGCTTCACAACAGTAAAATATACAGGCATAAGCGAGGATAAAAAAGATAGAGAGGTAAGGTAAATCACAGTTTTTCACATTAGGATCTAGCATCCCAATAGGCCTCTCTGTTTACAAGAGGAATAGTTTCAACAATTATTTTACTACTAAACATGGAAAAGCAGGTTCTATTTCTATAAAGAAGGCCACGTTTCGTCCGCAGCTATCAACATTATCAACATACATTATAAAATCACCATATCATAAATACAGATGCCTAAATATTTATAATGTGGGACTCTTTCAACAGCCATAAACAGAATCAAGTTACAAATCAGAATTTCCTTAGCTCTTGTGAATAGCATGTATTTTGTTTTTATCAGCATTTAACAAACGTTTTGAGATCAACAAGTGCCTCTTGAAGAACATTAAAAGAAAGTTGCAGATTCAGCCCGAGTGAGCGCAGCGATACAAAACAAATCACCTCCTGTTCTCAGGAGGTGATTATCGGTAGGCCGATAATATCGGACATCCCTAATATTTTGTATAGCGTTTGGTCTTTATTCTTTGACTTCTTACTGTGTGAAGCACAATCAGGGTCATGAGGGTCATACGGAACCAAGCATTTCACTATAACATACCTTATAGGTGACAAATAAGACAAAACTCAGAACTCCATCCTAGGGGGGCCTAGGGGGGTGTCCTAGGGGGGCCTAGGGGGGTGTGGGTTCCTATAGCGACCCCCCCCCCCCCACCACCGCATCACACCGGCACAGGCAGGTTCCTATAGCGACCCCCCCCCCCCCCCCCCCGCGGCGGATGTCGTTGGAAATGATGCAGTTTCAAGTCAGCACAACACTTCAGGTCAGCAGCGGCGCAGCGCTTTAATGTAAACACTGTTAACGGACAGCCTGGCTGTTGTCGTGCCGTAATGTGGGAGAGTGATGTTCTGCTCGGCGGTAGGAGCCGCGGTAACAGAGGTCCCCCCCCCGCCGCCGCCGCCACGGCAACTTCCCTCCGGCTTTTATGGGGGGCGGTAATAAGTCCTGCGGGAGACATATCTGCCGGTGTAAATAAATCAGATTTCATAGCGTGTTCTGACTGCGTCGGGGGGCTCAGCACTCTGTTTTAAAGGCTGCTGAGTGATTGAATATGGAGAGAACTTAAGAGGCCGATGTTGCCAGACGCAGCCGGGGCTGATCTGCCTTTTAGGGGGGGGGGGGGGGGGGGGGGGGATACTTGGACGCTCTTCTCCCGCTGGCGACACGCTTCCACTGGCCGGCAGGGCTTTCCTGTGGCCCCAGCCAGAGCTTTGGATTCTCCCTCCCTCCCTCCCTCCCTCCCTCCCTCCCTCCCTCCCTCCCTCCCTCCCTCCCTCCCTCCCTCCCTCCCTCCCTCCCTCCCTTCCTCCCTCCCTCCCTCCCTCCCTCCCTCCCTCCCTCCCTCCCTCCCGCCACATTGCCAGGGTTCCTCTGTGCTGGCAGGGCAGTGCCAGGGTTCCTCTGTGCTGGCAGGGCAGTGCCAGGGTTCCTCTGTGCTGGCAGGGCAGTGACAGGGTTCCTCTGTGCTGGCAGGGCAGTGACAGGGTTCCTCTGTGCTGGCAGGGCAGTGACAGGGTTCCTCTGTGCTGGCAGGGCAGTGCCAGGGTTCCTCTGTGCTGGCAGGGCAGTGCCAGGGTTCCTCTGTGCTGGCAGGGCAGTGACAGGGTTCCTCTGTGCTGGCAGGGCAGTGCCAGGGTTCCTCTGTGCTGGCAGGGCAGTGACAGGGTTCCTCTGTGCTGGCAGGGCAGTGACAGGGCCATTAAGATAAGACAGACTCCTCTGCCCCCTCTGCCTGTCGTCGGGAGGAGAAAGGCGGCTGCTTCTACCCCCCTCTGTGGCTCAGAAGGGCCGTGGCACCGGGACAAGGCAGATGACTGGACGGAGACAAATGGGACGGTGAGTCACTGGCCCTGGTTTCCAGATGATTTCCGTCTCACCTCTGTGATGTGCACAGTCATGGTGTGACTGAAGGGGAGGAGTCTCTGTGATGATGTGCACAGTCATGGTGTGACTGAAGGGGAGGAGTCTCTGTGATGATGTGCACAGTCATGGTGTGGCTGAAGGGGAGTCTCTGTGATGATGTGCACAGTCATGGTGTGGCTGAAGGGGAGTCTCTGTGATGATGTGCACAGTCATGGTGTGGCTGAAGGGGAGTCTCTGTGATGATGTGCACAGTCATGGTGTGGCTGAAGGGGAGTCTCTGTGATGATGTGCACAGTCATGGTGTGGCTGAAGGGGAGTCTCTGTGATGATGTGCACAGTCATGGTGTGGCTGAAGGGGAGTCTCTGTGATGATGTGCACAGTCATGGTGTGGCTGAAGGGGAGTCTCTGTGATGATACAGATGGAACAAGCACTGACCTAAAGTCTTTATCACTGTACTTGCATATACTCTTATCCCTGGTAATAAACAGTACAGCTGTAGTACGACAACTTGGAAGTCACTTACCCCGTTCGTAACACTAATAGTTCTGCAGCTGTTCGTTCTCCAGCTGCTGGCAGCCTGGCCCCTGTCCCCACGAGTGCAGCCTGGCCCCTGTCCCCACGAGTGCAGCCTGGCCCCTGTCCCCACGAGTGCAGCCTGGCCCCTGTCCCCACGAGTGCAGCCTGGCCCCTGTCCCCACGAGTGCAGCCTGGCCCCTGTCCCCACGAGTGCAGCCTGGCCCCTGTCCCCACGAGTGCAGCCTGGCCCCTGTCCCCACGAGTGCAGCCTGGCCCCTGTCCCCACGAGTGCAGCCTGGCCCCTGTCCCCACGAGTGCAGCCTGGCCCCTGTCCCCACGAGTGCAGCCTGGCCCCTGTCCCCACGAGTGCAGCCTGGCCCCTGTCCCCACGAGTGCAGCCTGGCCCCTGTCCCCACGAGTGCAGCCTGGCCCCTGACCCCACGAGTGCAGCCTGGCCCCTGACCCCACGAGTGCAGCCTGGCCCCTGTCCCCACGAGTGCAGCCTGGCCCCTGACCCCACGAGTGCAGCCTGGCCCCTGTCCCCACGAGTGCAGCCTGGCCCCTGTCCCCACGAGTGCAGCCTGGCCCCTGTCCCCACGAGTGCAGCCTGGCCCCTGTCCCCACGAGTGCAGCCTGGTGATGAGATACGATAAGATACCATGAAATAAGATGATAAGATAATATGAAATTAAATAAGATAATTAAATAAGATACGATGAGATATGATGAGATGAAATATGATAAGGTAAGATAAGATAAGATACGATAAGATACCATGAAATAAGATAAGATAATATGAAATGAGATAAGATAATATGAAATGAGATAAGATACGATGAGATATGATGAGATGAAATAAGATAAGATAAGATAAAATAAGATAAGATAAGATATGATAAGGTAAGATAAGATAAAATATGATAAGGTAAGATAAGATAAGATAAAATAAGATAAGATAAGATAAGATATGATAAGGTAAGATAAGATAAAATAAGATAAGATAAGATAAAATAAGATAAGATACAATGAAATAAGATAAGATACGATACGATGAGTTAAGATATTCCTTTATTGATCCCCTTGAGGGAATTCAGGCGTCATAGCAGCATGGGGGAGGGGAGGTACATGTATGGGCAGGGTAACAGTAGAAAGACATAAATACAGGCAATGAATGAATGAATGATGAATGCAATTTAGATCTGAATATAAGAATATGAGAAAAAACTAAAAGTGTAAACAATATAATGAACTCTGAATACAAGAGTATGAGAAGAATAAACAGTGTAAACAAAGGTGCAGATGAGGGTCTGTGTGCCCTATCGGTTATATTATACGTTACAATTAATATAGGCAATAAATCATTTTAATCTGAATGTATACTATGAGTGAGAGTGAAAGTAAACAGTATACACAAGGTACCCTAACTGGCATGATACAAGTTGTACGTTGTAGTACTAAAGGACCTAAAGCGAATTTCAAATTCGTTTTTCTGTAAAAGGTACTGAATCATGTGACAATAAAAATGAATCTGAATTAGGCAAGCAAAGAGTGTGTCTATACCTATACCTTATGTTTGGCTTAATTATGCAAATTAGCTACCAATGAAATACACAACTCATGTATTTCAATGCACAGGTTCCCAACATTTATCCACAAATAATCCTTGTGTATTATCCTTGTGTAACCCTCCCAACACACACACACACACACACACACACACACACACACACACACACACACACACACACACACACACACACACACACACACACACACACACACACACACACACACACACACACACACACACACACACACACACACACACACACACACACACACACACACACACACACACACACCCTGCACTGCACCTTACATACACTCTATATGCAAGACACTTTCTGTAAATAATTGACTATTTTATTTTATCTTACCTCATTTTATATTTTATTTTATTTGATCTTACTACTACTACTAGGCTTACTTATTGTTACCATTCTTGTATTCATTGTTGTTTCTTAATTGTGCACTGTTGAGTCTGAGCTCGAAACACAACCATTTCTGCAATGCCCCTGTATTGTTGTGTATTTGACAAATAAAGAATGTGAACTTGAACAATGAACTTTGAACCTATTGGTGTATAGTATAGTCTATATGCGGTTTATAGTTTGAGACTAGGGATGCTCGATATTGGCTTTTTTACCGATACCAATATACCGATATTGTCCAACTCTTAATTTCCGATACCGATATCAACCGATACCGATATATGCAGGGTCCCCCCCCCCCCCCCCCCCCCAAAAAAACGGAATAATTTCAGGTAATTAAGATTACATATGTCTTGTTGTGGAATTAACACAACATTATGCATACTTTTGACAATAAATAAAATCAGAATTTGTTCTTACTTGCTTGCCTGGGTAAATAAAGGTTATAGAAATGTAAAAAAAATTATTAGTAATTTTTTTTTTTTGAAAACCGATACAGATATTTTCCGATATCACATTTTAATGCCGATATCGGCCGATAATATCGGACATCCCTATTTGAGACACATTCGTAAAAACAGTTCAATGAATAAAAATAAGCAGAGTTGTGAGTTTAAACCAAGTCTCACTGACTCAAGACTGAATAAGAATTGAAAAAGAAAAGTCTCACTCATAAAAGGAGTCATCCTCATGTCTGGTAGCATAAACCTTGTTGGACTGGAACATATTCACGCCGGAGGTTTGATCACCACTCTGTTTACGACACGCACACATCGCCGCGTGCATCGTAACCCAGATTGGCGGCATTCGCAAAACGGCATGTTTTCGCATTGCTTCTGGCGCGCGGCGCACAAAACCACCTACAGTCGACCTTCTGGGATCGGACTCCATGACGTCAGAATGGGCTGTAAGTCCCGAATCACCGTGTTTCCATCCCATGTCCACAGGTGCAGGAAGTACTCCAGCAGCACGGTGAGCATAACCCTAACCCTACAGCAACACGGTGAGCATAACCCTAACCATACAGCAGCACGGTGAGCATAACCCTAACCCTACAGCACGGTGAGCATAACCCTAACCCCACAGCAGCACGGTGAGCATTCCTCCACACCGGGATATAGAGAAACGTCCCCATATGGGAATATTACACGGAGGAGAAACAATAGCAGGAACCGGCGAGAGAATGTCAGTGGTGGCATCTTTGAAGTCTTCGCTGCAGAGCGTTGCGGTCGCAGGCAGCAGTGAAGTGAAATGATGCAAGACTGAGGAAAGGTGTTGGTTTTGGGAATTTCTAATTGGGATGTGGAGTGAGGAGCGTGTGTTGGTGGTGACAGACGTGTGCAGCAGGTGACGCAGGCAGAGAGGTGAGGGACCGAGAGGGCTCTTGGAAATGAGAGGAAACCAGTGAAGACTGGTGTGGAGGGAGGCCCAGTGCAGTGGCGTGTTTTGAAGGGGGGGGAGGTGGCATTTGGGGGCAAACCGGATAGCAGCATGGTAAAGAGGATCCATTTGGGGGCAAACCGGATAGCAGCATGGTAAAGAGGATCCATTTGGGGGCAAACCGGATAGCAGCATGGTAAAGAGGATCCATTTGGGGGCAGACCTGTATACGGTATCATGGCAGACGTAATCAGACATGGGGAGAATGGTCATTTGTGTGAGAATGAGTTTGGTAGAAGAGGTGAGAGTGAAATGATTTCTTTAAAGGAACCTGAGTCTGTCCTTTAGCTTAGACTGCAGCTTTGAGATGTGGAGGTAAAAGGAGAGCATGCTCTCTAGCCAGATGTCAGATGTCAGCCAGATGGAGGGTCATCAAAGAGAAGCCGCCATTTCTCGGTCCTCGCGAACAAACTTCCCACCACAGTCAGGACGGCCAAAACACGACCAATCTTTCGCCGTCAACTAAAAACACACTTCTTCAATCGATATCTGAACAAAAATAAAAAATAGTAATACACTTCTTACTGTCTTCTGCTATCATGCACTCTAATACTCTGACACTCTAAAGTGTCACCCCACTTCTTAGGGACCTGCACTGGCTCCCCATTGCTGCACGAATCCGCTTCAAGGCCCTCGACCTAGCATACCGTGCGGCAAAGGGAACTGCTCCCGCCTACCTCCGGTCAATGGTCTCTAACTACACACCCTCAAGACCCCTACGCTCTGCATCTTCTGGCCGCCTCAGACCTACTCCTATCCAAGCTCCGGGAGGGTCATCAAAGAGAAGTCGCCTATTCTCAATCCTTGCCCCACAATGGTGGAATGAACTACCGACCCCAGTTAGGACAGCCGAAACACGTCCAATCTTTCGCCGTCGACTAAAGACGCACTTCTTCAACCATTATCTGAATTAAAAAAAGAAAAGAAAAAAAAAATATTATCTAACCCTAACTAACCATACTGTCATGCACTTGTCCTAATAAACTAACCTACACTGTAGCACTCAACACTTTGATGAACATTGTTGCTCAGCTGATACAGTTGTGCCCTTCCTGATGGCTTGTCGTACAGAACTTGTAAGTCGCTTTGGATAAAAGCGTCAGCTAAATGACTAAATGTAAATGTAAATGTAATACACTAATATGTCTTTACTACTATGCACTCAACACTGCAGCACCCAATTTTTCAGCACTATTTGATGAACATTATTACTCAGCTGAAAGAGTCGTACCCTTTCTACAGTAAATGTAATGTCCAGGGCCCTCATTTATCAATAATGCATAGAAAGTGTTCTATTTTCGCTCCCACACACGGAATTTAGAATGTCTCTACGCACAGACACGTTGGGATTTATCAAACGTGCGTACACAGGTCAGTAGGCACACTCCGCGTTGATAAATACCAATTTTTCTTACCGCCTATGCTCGTGCACGATTCTAAGTATTTGCATACAGAACCGCCCCTAATGAACCATATAATGTAATGAGAACATGCCTGTTTGTGGAATGTGGAATAATGGCTAACCAAACAAAAATGAGAAACTTCACTGAGAGCGAGATTGATCACAGAGGTCATCTAACCAACACATTGAACGTATAAAGCATTTTCCGTATCTTATTTGGAGACATGACACACAAAATAATACCATTTAGCTTCTTATTTTAAACAATATTTAATCGTATGATTTTAGATATTCTTTTAGAAAAAATTAATCCAACGAAGTGGTCAATTTCACAGACAACTCTGCTGAGGAGGAGGGCGCGTCCAGACTATCTTCGATGCCGAGGATGTTGACTGACCCAGTCCTACAGAACCAGCACCACTTTTTGAGGTTTTTTAAAGTTAGATGAAGACCTTGCAAGGGTAGACTTACTTAAAACTGCTGCATGAGGGTGGTGTATGCGACGCCGTCGTTAGACGCATATTCCCTTCGCCGTGGTTTTTGAGACTTGCTTTCTCCCCTTTGTTTTCCTCTGTATTATTGTGTAGATGATTTGTATATATATATATTATTTAACATGTTTTTGGAGACTTGCTTTCTCCGCTTTTCTTTATTCGCCGTTGTCGCCGTGTGCGCTTAATATAGAATCAAATAAAGACGTTGCCTTTGTTTGAGAACCGACACCTGCCTCTCGTCTCATCCGTTCTGCACTGCACCTGGGTCCTACACACCTACTGCACCTGGGTCCTACACACCTGCACCTGGGTCCTACACACCTACTGCACCTGGGTCCTACACACCTGCACCTGGGTCCTACACACCTACTGCACCTGGGTCCTACACACCTGCACCTGGGTCCTACCCACCTACTGCACCTGGGTCCTACACACCTGCACCTGGGTCCTACACACCTACTGCACCTGGGTCCTACCCACCTGCACCTGGGTCCTACACACCTGCACCTGGGTCCTACACACCTACTGCACCTGGGTCCTACACACCTGCACCTGGGTCCTACACACCTGCACCTGGGTCCTACCCACCTGCACCTGGGTCCTACACACCTGCACCTGGGTCCTACACACCTACTGCACCTGGGTCCTACACACCTGCACCTGGGTCCTACACACCTACTGCACCTGGGTCCTACACACCTGCACCTGGGTCCTACACACCTACTGCACCTGGGTCCTACACACCTGCACCTGGGTCCTACCCACCTACTGCACCTGGGTCCTACACACCTGCACCTGGGTCCTACACACCTACTGCACCTGGGTCCTACCCACCTGCACCTGGGTCCTACACACCTACTGCACCTGGGTCCTACACACCTACTGCACCTGGGTCCTACACACCTACTGCACCTGGGTCCTACACACCTACTGCACCTGGGTCCTACACACCTGCACCTGGGTCCTACACACCTGCACCTGGGTCCTACACACCTGCACCTGGGTCCTACCCACCTGCACCTGGGTCCTACACACCTGCACCTGGGTCCTACACACCTACTGCACCTGGGTCCTACACACCTACTGCACCTGGGTCCTACACACCTGCACCTGGGTCCTACACACCTGCACCTGGGTCCTACACACCTACTGCACCTGGGTCCTACACACCTACTGCACCTGGGTCCTACACACCTGCACCTGGGTCCTACACACCTGCACCTGGGTCCTACACACCTACCCACCGTGACAAATGTCTGTTTTACAATGAACTATAATTAATTAGGAGTCATACCGAACACGTCCGTGTTGAAACTCTAATGCATCAAAGCTTATTCCGTCTGTCGCAGTTTTCCTATTCTACCGCTTGGTGATGTACGCACGGTCGGAGCTGTGCGTAGATGTACGCACAATCTCAAGCACACGTTCATATTGATAAATCACACACTTAGCTTAGAAATGATTCAAAGTATGATCTCCTTCATTTCAGATATTGATTGAAGAAGTATGTTTTTGGGTAGGTAGGTTTTTAGGTAGTAAAAGCCTATGGGACTTGGAGGAAGCTATCCTGGAGTTATGTTAGTACAATGTTGTGGGAAGGACCAGTAGTGTAAATACTTATGTTGTCAGCATATAGGTGAATGAAGGAATGACTGGCAGCCTGAGGTACTGTATGTTATTTGTGTATCTGGAGAACAGCGCCCCCTTGCTGCCTGGGGGAGGGTGAGAGAGGTCTTCAAACCTCACGTGTTGCATCTGGTGAGAGAGATAGTGAGGAGACCAGGCCAGTGAGCGCGTTCAGTCTATTCATGGGGACGGTATGAACAACCGTAACGAAAGCTTTGGCAAGGTCAAGGAATACCGCAGCCCAGATCCAAACTCATTTATTCTCAATAACTGTCAAACTACAGTAAATGAATGTGTGCAAAACGGTTTCTGGTATGTGTGTGTGTGAGATTATGTGCAAAATAAATGGGTATTGTTTTCTGGTGAAGTGGCCCTTTAACAAAACAACAAAAGCCTACATGTGGTTGATACTATAAGATAAGATAATATAAGATAAGATAAGATATTCCTTTATTGATCCCCTTGGGGGCATTCAGGCGTCATAGCAGCACGGGGGAGGGGGGTTTATAGTAGAAGACTATAAATATATAAGCAATACAATTATAGTAGAATAGAAAAAGTTAAAATAAGCAGTGCAAACAATATTATTAACTCTGAATATAAGCATATGAGCAAGTAGGCAGTGTGATCAAAGGTGCAGATGAGGGTCTGTATCAGTTATATTATACGTTACAATTAATATGGTCAATGACACTTAGAATCTGAATATATACTGTGAGTAAGTAAACTATGTGCTGTGGGTCTGGATGGCTTCATGCTTGCTTGCAAAGAAACTAGTCTAAATCAATCTTTTATCATTTATTTTCCAACACCTCTTTCTATCCTTCTCCAAAATTACATTGTCCATAATAGTCTCTTCATGTTAATATAGTCATATAATATTTAATATATTTGACATATATTTAATATTTGATATACATATTATTTATATATATATTCTTCTTGATATTCATATTTAATATCTACTATATATATTTAATATATCATGTAATATTTTTCTTTATGATTATGACAACAAAACAAACACTGCCCGTACAACAAGTGTGTCGTCTAACCGAGCGCTCTTTTCTCCACATACAATCACGTCTCTCTTAATTATGAAAGTAGCTCATATTATCTCTTGAACTACTGTAGCATCGACCGGCATTCGGTTTCATCTCATATTTACTACTGTGCTTTTAATTTCTCCATCCATCACATGGAAATAGTACGAAATGAAATGATCTCTGATTAGCGGAGGGTATTTCTCCTATCAATTTCCAGTTTCCTCTTACAGTCACCTTATGGAATGCCATGCTCTCCTCCTGGAACACAAAGCCTCTTACAAACAGGCTTCGCTCCTGACCCAGCTAGCCCTGGGACTAATTATCATCTTATGGAAATGTGGCTATTTCTGCCTACTTCCCCGTCCCTAATTATTTCTGTTATTCCAATATCGGCCCGGCTTTGATGTCCCAAATCCTGTATTTAAATAGTGTAAGATTCCTCTCCTCCGCGCCCTCTGAGGATTGTTCATGTAAAATACATGGATCCAGAGTGGGTATTACAGGGTCTCCAGAGGCTGGACACACCAGGTCCACAGCCCCCTCTCCCCCCTCCTTCTGGGGGCGTTATGCCTGGGAGGCAGTGGGGGGGGGGGGGGGGGGTACCATAATGCATTGAGAATGTACAGATGTGTCTTCGTCTGAGATCTGTGGCCTTGTTACCGAGAGGAGAGAGGAGAAACCCTTATCATCTCAGATATTATAACCTTCAAGTGACTGAAGCGTGACCTCTAAAAAGCGACGCCTCTCACGATGACTCGGGTACGAGAGAGAGACGATCTCTCCGTTCGCACGAAGCGCGCGCGCGGGGGGGGGGGGGTAGCAAATGCTTCTTTCTGTGGACGACGTGTTAAAATGATTGGCTCAGCTGTGTGGAACTCTGGCTCATCTAAGAGTGAAGAGTGTCCAACTAACAGAGACATCCATCACCAGCGCATACGGGGAATTGTTTCATTAAATTAGTGGGGTTCAGTGGCACCACACCATATGGCGTGGCAATCAGACAAGTGCAGAACGGATGTACAACGCCATCATAGAATCCATTCTCATGCATCCCTCGTACCTGAACAGCACATTGTGTCTTGTGTGATTGTGCATCCCTCGTACCTGAACAGCACATTGTGTCTCGTGTGATTGTGCATCCCTCGTACCTGAACAGCACATTGTGTCTCGTGTGATCGTGCATCCCTCGTACCTGAACAGCACATTGTGTCTCGTGTGATCGTGCATCCCTCGTACCTGAACAGCACATTGTGTCTCGTGTGATCCATTCACCTGTGCCGCCTGACAGATTCCCCGCTCGGTGTAAAGCGTGGGGGGGGGAGTTATGACCGTGTGTACTTTCTCCAGGATCTGCCCCGTTCTGGCACACGGATCCAGGTTCTAAAATATGACTCTGTGTAAAACCATCATCATGTATTTTCATACGGATGAGCTATGGCTACCTGCGCTCCCAGCCACCCTTTTATTAATGGCGAGCTGTCAGGAGCGGGATGCTCTGCATATTCGCATATTAAACAGGCGGGGAGGGAGGGAGACGCCCGCTTTATTACCGTCTGATATAAATCAGCTTAAAGTATTTCTCCTCCTCCTGCTCCACCTCTTTCCTTCCACCCTGAGGAATGTCTTCCTCCGTCTCCCCCCCTCCCTCCCTCCCTCCCTCCTCACTCTCGCCACTGTATCTGTGTGGTGTATAATGTACGTCTCTGATCTCCCCGTCGCCCGCGTCGCTCCCTTTATACCTGCGGAGGCACGATGTCCGGCCACTCTGATACATAAGAGCCGTTCTCCTGTTATAAACACGGCGGTTACTCTCTCTACGTCGTGGTGCCTTCCTCTCTCTTGTTGAGGTACAGAGTGAAACGGCCTCCCAGCTGTGCCCATTCCGGCTGAGTTATGATGAACGCTGCAGCGGCGATTAAGCAGTTGAAATGTAATCATAAAATGTCTTGAGACTGCTGCCGTTTATGGCTGTGTGCTTATTATTAAAAGGCAACATGTTCTGCTGCATTTGGATTCATTTTCCTTGTCGGGAAAAAAAAACGATGTCGCTTCAATTCCGCTCTCCGCTTGTTGACCGCTTATAGCCTCTCACTCGCTGGTTATCGGATAAAACTCACCAGAGCTCAACAAATAGGCTTCATTCAGACCCGTGCATTTCAGACCCTGGGATGGAGGTGTTTAGACGGTAATTCTGGAATACGATATGTTTGCAGACAAGCCACGTGGCGCGGTGAGAATCCCTCACCAGATCACTGGATCCCTCACCAGATCACTGGATCCCTCACCAGATCACTGGATCCCTCACCAGATCGCCGCACCCTCTGTGGTGGATCCCTCACCAGATCACTGGATCCCTCACCAGATCACTGTAGCACCCAGGGTTCCCACAGACATTGCAAAATGAAATTCAAGGACTTTCACATACTTTTCTAAGCACTGTTTTTAAAAGGGCATTTAAAAAGGATACAATTCACTTTTAAATGCTGTTTTTTATTGAAAATAAAATTGGATCCAATATTTATGGCTTAAAACCCACTTCCGACAATTAGTTACACTTTAGAAAAACATATTATATTTCTTGATTCAGAACAATTGTATCATGGATGAACAAAACTTTCAATGTGAATGGTTGATTTGAATTTCAATGACCTTTTAAGCACCTTGTTGAAAAAATTGTCTGTTTTCAAGGAATTCCAAGCCTTTAGCACCCTTTCACTGCCACACGACAGAAGGTTAACCCTTTACTATCACACAACCGACGGAGCTAATGATGCTAATGATGGAGCATCGCCGTCGGTTGTGTGATAGTAAAGGGCTAACCTTCTGTATTGTCACAGTGAAAGGGTTAACCGGCTGTCGTGTGGCAGTGAAAGGATTAAGCACCTTGTTGTTTTCAAGGAATTCCAAGCCTTGACTTTTTTTTATTTTTTATCAAGCTTCAGCTCTTCAAGGACCTTGTGCGAACCCTGGAGTCCTTCACCAGACGAGGCGCCGGGCCCTCTGCAGGCCTGGATGTGAAGGGTAGAGAGGAGGCACCGGGCCCTCTGCAGGCCTGGATGTGAAGAGTAGAGAGGAGGCACCGGGCCCTCTGCAGGACGTGAAGGGTAGAGAGGTGGCACCGGGCCCTCTGCAGGACCTGAAGGGTAGAGAGGAGGCACCGGGCCCTCTGCAGGACGTGAAGGTAGAGAGGAGGCATCGGGCCCTCTGCAGGACGTGAAGGTAGAGAGGAGGCACCGGGCCCTCTGCAGGACGTGAAGGTAGAGAGGAGGCACCAGGCCCTCTGCAGGACGTGAAGGTAGAGAGGAGGCACCGGGCCCTCTGCAGGACGTGAAGGGTAGAGAGGAGGCACTGGGCCCTCTGCAGGACGTGAAGGGTAGAGAGGAGGCACCGGGCCCTCTGCAGGACCTGAAGGTAGAGAGGAGGCACCGGGCCCTCTGCAGGATGTGAAGGGTAGAGAGGAGGCACCGGGCCCTCTGCAGGACGTGAAGGTAGAGAGGAGGCACCGGGCCCTCTGCAGGCATGAAGGGTAGAGACGAGGCACCGGGCCCTCTGCAGGATGTGAAGGGTAGAGAGGAGGCACCGGGCCCTCTGCAGGACGTGAAGGTAGAGAGGAGGCACCGGGCCCTCTGCAGGACGTGAAGGTAGAGAGGAGGCACCGGGCCCTCTGCAGGACGTGAAGGTAGAGAGGAGGCACCGGGCCCTCTGCAGGACGTGAAGGTAGAGAGGAGGCACCGGGCCCTCTGCAGGATGTGAAGGGTAGAGAGGTGGCACCGAGCCCTCTGCAGGACGTGAAGGTAGAGAGGAGGCACCGGGCCCTCTGCAGGACGTGAAGGTAGAGAGGAGGCACCGGGCCCTCTGCAGGACGTGAAGGTAGAGAGGAGGCACCGGGCCCTCTGCAGGACGTGAAGGTAGAGAGGAGGCAACGGGCCCTCTGCAGGACCTGAAGGTAGAGAGGAGGCACCGGGCCCTCTGCAGGACGTGAAGGTAGAGAGGAGGCACCGGGCCCTCTGCAGGACGTGAAGGTAGAGAGGAGGCCCCGGGCCCTCTGCAGGCATGAAGGTAGAGAGGAGGCACCAGGCCCTCTGCAGGACGTGAAGGTAGAGAGGAGGCACCAGGCCCTCTGCAGGACGTGAAGGTAGAGAGGAGGCCCCGGGCCCTCTGCAGGACGTGAAGGTAGAGAGGAGGCACCGGGCCCTCTGCAGGACGTGAAGGGTAGAGAGGAGGCACCGGGCCCTCTGCAGGACGTGAAGGGTAGAGAGGAGGCACCGGGCCCTCTGCAGGACGTGAAGGGTAGAGAGGAGGCACCGGGCCCTCTGCAGGACGTGAAGGGTAGAGAGGAGGCACCGGGCCCTCTGCAGGACGTGAAGGGTAGAGAGGAGGCACCGGGCCCTCTGCAGGACGTGAAGGTAGAGAGGAGGCACCGGGCCCTCTGCAGGACGTGAAGGTAGAGACGAGGCACCGGGCCCTCTGCAGGACGTGAAGGTAGAGAGGAGGCACCGGGCCCTCTGCAGGACGTGAAGGGTAGAGAGGAGGCACCGGGCCCTCTGCAGGACGTGAAGGTAGAGAGGAGGCACCGGGCCCTCTGCAGGACATGAAGGTAGAGAGGAGGCACCGGGCCCTCTGCAGGACGTGAAGGGTAGAGAGGAGGCACCGGGCCCTCTGCAGGACGTGAAGGGTAGAGAGGAGGCACCGGGCGTCTGCAGGACCTGAAGGTAGAGAGGAGGCACCGGGCCCTCTGCAGGACGTGAAGGTAGAGAGGAGGCACCGGGCCCTCTGCAGGACGTGAAGGTAGAGAGGAGGCACCGGGCCCTCTGCAGGCCTGGATGTGAAGAGTAGAGAGGAGGCACCGGGCCCTCTGCAGGACGTGAAGGTAGAGAGGAGGCACCGGGCCCTCTGCAGGACGTGAAGGGTAGAGAGGAGGCACCGGGCCCTCTGCAGGACCTGAAGGTAGAGAGGAGGCACCGGGCCCTCTGCAGGACGTGAAGGGTAGAGAGGAGGCACCGGGCCCTCTGCAGGACGTGAAGGTAGAGAGGAGGCACCGGGCCCTCTGCAGGACGTGAAGGGTAGAGAGGAGGCACCGGGCCCTCTGCAGGACGTGAAGGGTAGAGAGGAGGCACTGGGCCCTCTGCAGGACGTGAAGGTAGAGAGGAGGCACCAGGCCCTCTGCAGGACGTGAAGGTAGAGAGGAGGCACCGGGCCCTCTGCAGGACGTGAAGGTAGAGAGGAGGCACCGGGCCCTCTGCAGGACGTGAAGGGTAGAGAGGAGGCACCGGGCCCTCTGCAGGAGGTGAAGGGTAGAGACGAGGCACCGGGCCCTCTGCAGGACGTGAAGGGTAGAGAGGAGGCACCGGGCCCTCTGCAGGACGTGAAGGGTAGAGAGGAGGCACCGGGCCCTCTGCAGGACGTGAAGGTAGAGAGGAGGCACTGGGCCCTCTGCAGGCATGAAGGTAGAGACCAGGCACCGGGCCCTCTGCAGGACGTGAAGGTAGAGAGGAGGCCCCGGGCCCTCTGCAGGACGTGAAGGTAGAGAGGAGGCACCGGGCCCTCTGCAGGACGTGAAGGTAGAGAGGAGGCACCGGGCCCTCTGCAGGACGTGAAGGTAGAGAGGAGGCCCCGGGCCCTCTGCAGGACGTGAAGGGTAGAGAGGAGGCACCGGGCCCTCTGCAGGACGTGAAGGGTAGAGAGGAGGCACCGGGCCCTCTGCAGGACGTGAAGGTAGAGAGGAGGCACCGGGCCCTCTGCAGGACGTGAAGGTAGAGAGGAGGCACCGGGCCCTCTGCAGGACGTGAAGGTAGAGAGGAGGCACCGGGCCCTCTGCAGGACGTGAAGGGTAGAGAGGAGGCACCGGGCCCTCTGCAGGACGTGAAGGTAGAGAGGAGGCACCGGGCCCTCTGCAGGACGTGAAGGTAGAGAGGAGGCACCGGGCCCTCTGCAGGACATGAAGGTAGAGAGGAGGCACCGGGCCCTCTGCAGGACGTGAAGGTAGAGAGGAGGCACCGGGCCCTCTGCAGGACGTGAAGGTAGAGAGGAGGCACCGGGCCCTCTGCAGGACGTGAAGGTAGAGAGGAGGCACCGGGCCCTCTGCAGGACGTGAAGGTAGAGAGGAGGCACCGGGCCCTCTGCAGGACGTGAAGGTAGAGAGGAGGCACCGGGCCCTCTGCAGGACGTGAAGGGTAGAGAGGAGGCACCGGGCCCTCTGCAGGACGTGAAGGTAGAGAGGAGGCACCGGGCCCTCTGCAGGACGTGAAGGTAGAGAGGAGGCACCGGGCCCTCTGCAGGACCTGAAGGGTAGAGAGGAGGCACCGGGCCCTCTGCAGGACGTGAAGGGTAGAGAGGAGGCACCGGGCCCTCTGCAGGACGTGAAGGTAGAGAGGAGGCACCGGGCCCTCTGCAGGACGTGAAGGGTAGAGAGGAGGCACCGGGCGTCTGCAGGACCTGAAGGTAGAGAGGAGGCACCGGGCCCTCTGCAGGACGTGAAGGGTAGAGAGGAGGCACCGGGCCCTCTGCAGGACGTGAAGGTAGAGAGGAGGCACCGGGCCCTCTGCAGGACGTGAAGGTAGAGAGGAGGCACCGGGCCCTCTGCAGGACCTGAAGGGTAGAGAGGAGGCACCGGGCCCTCTGCAGGACGTGAAGGTAGAGAGGAGGCACCGGGCCCTCTGCAGGACGTGAAGGTAGAGAGGAGGCACCGGGCCCTCTGCAGGACGTGAAGGGTAGAGAGGAGGCACCGGGCCCTCTGCAGGACGTGAAGGGTAGAGAGGAGGCACCGGGCCCTCTGCAGGACGTGAAGGGTAGAGAGGAGGCACCGGGCCCTCTGCAGGACGTGAAGGTAGAGAGGAGGCACCGGGCCCTCTGCAGGACCTGAAGGGTAGAGAGGAGGCACCGGGCCCTCTGCAGGACGTGAAGGTAGAGAGGAGGCACCGGGCCCTCTGCAGGAGGTGAAGGTAGAGACGAGGCACCGGGCCCTCTGCAGGACGTGAAGGTAGAGAGGAGGCACCGGGCCCTCTGCAGGACGTGAAGGTAGAGACGAGGCACCGGGCCCTCTGCAGGACGTGAAGGGTAGAGAGGAGGCACCGGGCCCTCTGCAGGACGTGAAGGGTAGAGAGGAGGCCCCGGGCCCTCTGCAGGCCTGGACCTGAAGGGTAGAGAGGGTACTATGATAAAATCATTGATTTCCTGTCCTTTTGGATGATTTGTGGAACTGGCTCCTAGCTATTCTGTTTCCTGTTTGCATCATGTCTTAAGGATGACTGCTTTAGTGCATTAGGTGATTGATCTGATCGGGGAGCCCCTCCCCCCTTCTCTCTCCTCTCCAGCGAAACAAGCGCTCCCGATGGACTTGGTCGCTAAAGCAACAAGTACCAGGTGTAATTTTGAGAGAGAGACGACACCGGGGTTAAAGGGTCACTTCACCGAAAAACAACGCTGATTTATTTTGCACATGATCTCACACACGGAAAAGGATCTATTGTACTTCTATTTGAACCCTTTCACTGCCACACTACAGCAGGTTAACCTTTCACTACCACACTACAGAAGGTTAACCTTTCACTACCACACTACAGCAGGTTAACCTTTCACTACCACACTACAGAATGTTAACCTTTCACTACCACACTACAGAAGGTTAACCTTTCACTACCACGCTACACAAGGTTAACCTTTCACTACCACACTACAGAATGTTAACCTTTCACTACCACACTACAGAAGGTTAACCTTTCACTACCACACTACAGAAGGTTAACCATTTACTACCACACTACAGAAGGTTAACCTTTCACTACCACACTACAGAAGGTTAACCTTTCACTACCACACTACAGAAGGTTAACCTTTCACTACCACACTACAGAAGGTTAACCTTTCACTACCACACTACAGAAGGTTAACCTTTCACTACCACACTACAGAAGGTTAACCTTTCACTACCACACTACAGAAGGTTAACCTTTCACTACCACACTACAGAAGGTTAACCATTTACTACCACACTACCAAGGGTTAACCCTTTCACTACCACACTACAGAAGGTTAACCTTTCACTACCACACTACAGAAGGTTAACATTTCACTACCACACTACAGAAGGTTAACCTTTCACTACCACACTACAGAAGGTTAACCTTTCACTACCACATACAGAAGGTTAACCCTTCACTACCACACTACAGAAGGTTAACCATTTACTACAGTACCACACTACCAAGGGTTAACCCTTTCACTACCACACTACAGAAGGTTAACCATTTACTACCACACTACAGAAGGTTAACCTTTCACTACCACACTACAGAATGTTAACCTTTCACTACCACACTACAGAAGGTTAACCTTTCACTACCACACTACATAAGGTTAACCTTTCACTACCACACTACAGAAGGTTAACCTTTCACTACCACACTACAGAAGGTTAACCTTTCACTACCACACTACAGAATGTTAACCATTTACTACCACACTACAGAAGGTTAACCATTTACTAACACACTACAGAAGGTTAACCTTTCACTACCACACTACAGAAGGTTAACCATCTACTACCACACTACCAAGGGTTAACCCTTTCACTACCACACTACAGAAGGTTAACCTTTCACTACCACACTACAGAAGGTTAACCTTTCACTACCACACTACAGAAGGTTAACCTTTCACTACCACACTACAGAATGTTAACCTTGCACTACCAAACTACAGAAGGTTAACCTTTCACTACCACACTACAGAAGGTTAACCATTTACTACCACACTACCAAGGGTTAACTCTTTCACTACCACACTACAGAAGGTTAACCTTTCACTACCACACTACAGAAGGTTAACCTTTCACTACCACACTACAGAATGTTAACCATTTACTACCACACTACAGAAGGTTAACCTTTCACTACCACACTACAGAAGGTTAACCTTTCACTACCACACTACAGAAGGTTAACCCTTCACTACCACACTACAGAAGGTTAACCATTTACTACCACACTACCAAGGGTTAACCCTTTCACTACCACACTACAGAAGGTTAACCATTTACTACCACACTACAGAAGGTTAACCTTTCAATACCACACTACAGAATGTTAAGCTTTCACTACCACACTACAGAAGGTTAACCTTTCACTACGACACTACATAAGTTTAACCTTTCACTACCACACTACAGAAGGTTAACCATTTACTACCACACTACAGACGGTTAACCATTTACTACCACACTACAGAAGGTTAACCTTTCACTACCACACTACAGAAGGTTAACCATTTACTACCACACTACCAAGGGTTAACCCTTTCACTACCACACTACAGAAGGTTAACCTTTCACTACCACACTACAGAAGGTTAACCTTTCACTACCACACTACAGAATGTTAACCTTTCACTACCACACTACAGAAGGTTAACCATTTACTAACACACTACAGAAGGTTAACCTTTCACTACCACACTACAGAAGGTTAACCATCTACTACCACACTACCAAGGGTTAACCCTTTCACTACCACACTACAGAAGGTTAACCTTTCACTACCACACTACAGAAGGTTAACCTTTCACTACCACACTACAGAAGGTTAACCTTTCACTACCACACTACAGAATGTTAACCTTGCACTACCAAACTACAGAAGGTTAACCTTTCACTACCACACTACAGAAGGTTAACCATTTACTACCACACTACCAAGGGTTAACTCTTTCACTACCACACTACAGAAGGTTAACCTTTCACTACCACACTACAGAAGGTTAACCTTTCACTACCACACTACAGAATGTTAACCATTTACTACCACACTACAGAAGGTTAACCTTTCACTACCACACTACAGAAGGTTAACCTTTCACTACCACACTACAGAAGGTTAACCCTTCACTACCACACTACAGAAGGTTAACCATTTACTACCACACTACCAAGGGTTAACCCTTTCACTACCACACTACAGAAGGTTAACCATTTACTACCACACTACAGAAGGTTAACCTTTCAATACCACACTACAGAATGTTAAGCTTTCACTACCACACTACAGAAGGTTAACCTTTCACTACGACACTACATAAGTTTAACCTTTCACTACCACACTACAGAAGGTTAACCATTTACTACCACACTACAGACGGTTAACCATTTACTACCACACTACAGAAGGTTAACCTTTCACTACCACACTACAGAAGGTTAACCATTTACTACCACACTACCAAGGGTTAACCCTTTCACTACCACACTACAGAAGGTTAACCTTTCACTACCACACTACAGAAGGTTAACCTTTCACTACCACACTACAGAATGTTAACCTTTCACTACCACACTACAGAAGGTTAACCATTTACTACCACACTACAGACGGTTAACCTTTCACTACCACACTGCAGAAGGTTAACCTTTCACTACCACACTACAGAATGTTAACCCTTTACTACCACACTACAGAAGGTTATATAGCCTACTGGCCTCGCGTCTCGCTCTTCGCCATACTGAGATATATATCTTTATCTCCAGTACATACTGTACTTCATTAACAAAAACAATGCACCCATGCACTTGACCAGGCCCCGCCCCAGTGTCCCCCTATAAGACACCGGACATGGTCATACTCGCCCTTCCTCTTTTTTGTTTCCATCATGGACGATGCAGTGCACTCCATGAACTAGTTGTTATGAAATGCAGAAGGAAATTGAACAATGTTGGGTTTTCGCCGGAGATTTGCCAGCCCCTGGAATCTTCTCGGCACGTTCTAACAGTGCATCGAGCCTGTCCTGGGGTTTCCTCGTCTTCTGACAGCGGATCGAGGGACGTCGCGCGGCGGCTAGCTTCGGGCTACGTCGCGCCCAGGTGGGGCCTTCGCCACCAGGCTTCAATGCTGGCGTTAGTGATACTGCTCGTTGTCCCGTGAGACAACCGAGTTGTGTATTGGTGCAAGGGGCAGGATATCTGGGTAAACATTGTCTTTTTCCCGGCTATCCTGGAGCGCGCGGCTAATGCTAAATGCTACGGTGCTGGGTTACTGTTCCTTTGATTCCCCGCCGAGGGCTGTCTTTTTAAAAGGTCTTCCCTCCTCTTAACCATTCATGCTGACGGTCAATCGGTGTCTACTGTTCGGAGATTTGATGGGGGCTTGTTTACCTTTTCATGGGTGGATGGGCTGAGGCCTAGGGCTGGTGTGCTTTTTGTGAATTTATGAATTGTATGCGGGACTGGTGTTTCTCTGGTCTGCATCCCCTTACCATTGTGTGTATGGGCTAGCCCATTCTGCAGTGTGTTGGTGTAGTTTTAGTTCATTTATTATTTACAGTGGAGGTTGCTGCATTCCTACTAGTGAGGCAGTGCTTCACTAGTAGTAGTTTTTGTTGCAATCACCACTGGTGCTCCGTGCTTGTGAAGCAGGTGGCATCAGTCCTTTGCCTCTGGCATGTTGGAACGGTGCCCCGCCCGGCCGACGCCATGAGGTGAGTCGGCCCGGCAGGTGGCTGGTGGGCTGTTAAGCCTATACCGCCACGGTATGGAATTAGCAGCGACTAGTAACTTTGTTCGAAATGCTGTTTTTTTCTGTCAAAAATGGTGTCTGGTGGCGGGGCCATGAAGGCCAGCCGACGTCGAAACATCGCGCAAGGTTTTGACATTATTAGCTTTGACCTAGCCGCAAGCTATAACCGTAGGGATGGCTAGAATGCTGGCAACGCTTGTTTACAGAAATCTTGGTTGGATCAGTCTCCCTTTGAGGGGGTGAGACGTTTTTTCCCTCCTCAGGGCTCCCCTCTCCACAGAGGGACTTTGGTCTTTCCGCAGGAGCGCGGGCGGTATTTGACCTAGGCCCCACACCGCCTCACACCGCGCAGCCAGAGGTGAGAGCACGGCCTCGCCAGCGGCTGTGTTGAGGCCCTCAACCAGCAGCCATGTTTCCCCCGCCTGAGGTACCCTGGGCACAACGTCAACAGGTGACCGCAAGGCCGACAGCCTTGGCGGCCGAGGGATCGGCTACATTACACAACCCCACCCGTTTTCAGGTTTGGTACAGACCCTATTGTCAGGGTCACCAGCAGTGACAGCTCTGGCCAACGAGATCCAATCTCTGTGGGCGAAGCAAGCCATCGTCGTGGTCCCAAAGGAGGACGCGATGCATGGCGTTTCCTCCCGGTATTCTCTGGTGCCCGAGAAATCGGGAGGGGGGGTGTCAGACCCATGCTGGACCTGTCCCATGGAAGGTTCAGCATTTTGACCGTCTCCCACCTGTTGAACGCTGTCAGGTGGGGGCCTGGTTCTCCTCCATAGACCTGTAGGATGCGTATTCGCATCCCGATCTTCCATCCTAGGGCTTACCTACGCTTCCTTTGCAGGGTTTAGCGTATGAGTACCAGAGGCAGCCGTTCGGCTATTCTCTGGTTCCCCGCATCTTCACCAAGTGCGTGGAGACCGCACTGGGGCCTCTGCGCCGTCGGGGGTTACGAAGTGTATTCTGCCCTGGATGACATTCTGGTCCTTGGCGGTCAGGGTATATAGTCAGGTCTCATACCAGGCAGGTGGTGGAATTCCTCACCAGCCTGGGTTTTGCTGTAGACTGGAAGTAGAGTACTCCTCTTCCCAGTCAATGGGTGGAGTACTTGGGCTTATTCTAAGCTCAAGGTCTATATGGGCATCCCTCTCGGTGCGGCGGTGAGTGGCTGTTCTCGGCACGCTCGGGAGGTTCCGTCCTAGGACGGTTACGGCGCTGTCCGTGATGTGCCTGCTCGGTATGATGGCATCTGCTCATTCCGTGGTCCCTCTTGGCCTCCTCTTCGTGAGGAGGATACAGAGGTGGTTTTCCAGTATGGAAATAGACCCGGTGAGAGGCAAGTGGAAGCGGCTAAGGTTCCCATGTCAGTACTGGGGGACCTCGCCCTTTGGGGAGGGCCTGGGGCCCTCACCAGCGGGGTCCCCATGGGCAGCAGGCTGTCACACGTCATGGTCTTCACCGACGCCTCCCTCACTGGGGGGGGGATGTGTCGGGCCAACGCAGTAGGGGGCAGCTGGCAAGACCATGCTGCCCGGTCTGTGCTACATTCAATGTGTTGGAATCGAAGGCAGTCCTTCTGGTCCTCAAACGGTGTTTTGATCAGGACGGACAACACGACGGACATCAGTGTCGTATATCGACAGCCAGGGAGGAGTACGCTCCCCCCGTCTGCACCGGGCGGCGGTCGGCTGGCTATGGCCGTTTCTCAATCTGCGCAGCCTGAGGGCTCTCCACATCCCCGGCAGGGTGAATGGGGGTGCAGATGTGATGTCGCGCGGCGGTCCTCAACCTAACGAGTGGGAATTACGTCCAGACATAGTCGGGCAGGTCTGGGACCGATTCCGTGGCCGTCCGGGATTCTGTACGCTCCCCCCCCCCCCCCCCTTACACCTGATAGCTCAGCTGTTGGGGCGGGTACGTCGGGAGCGCGGGACTTAGTCCTGGTCGTGCCGGGCCGGGGCTCAGCTGTTTGGTCCCCGGCCCTGATTCAGCTCTGTGTGGCCCCGCCGTGGCCTGTTCCGTGGTCACCGCGGGCCCTCTCTCAGGCATGCGGAACTCTGTTCTGCCTTCCTGTTCTGGGGCAGCCTCTAGGCTTGGCTGCTGTCAATGTGAATCTGCTGGGGATGCGTCTTGGCTATTCTGTGGTTAACGCTATCCGGCACGCGCTCGCTCCGTCCTCTATCACAGCTTACGTGGGTAGGTGGCGTATTTTCCAAGAGTGGTATAGAGTGGGGGGCTTGGACCCGGTGTCCTGTCCCCTGGACGCTGTCCTTTCCTTCCTTCAGTCTATTTTGGGTAGACTGTCGGCTTCGACGTGAGGGTATATGCCGCGGCTTTATCCTCTTGTCATGTGGGGTTTGAGGGCGTTACATTGTTCAGCCACCCTCTTGTGAAGCGTTTCCTGCTTGGCGCTCGGCGTCTTAAAGGTGACATGTACTATAAATGTCATTTTTCAGTCTCTAGCATTGTATTATAGTAATAGGAGTTCGTATCAATGTGTTTTAGTGTCTAAATACCATATTGGCGGATTTCTCTGATTCAGCTCAGCCCCTTTCCTCCTCCAGTAAATCAGGCCATTTTGATTTGAACGGCTGATATACGTCATACGGCTGCTGGGTAGTGCACAGTGATGCGATTGGCTCTGTGGTTGGAGCTAATGCCCGCCCCCATTCTACCTAGACTAGACAGCGAGTGGAAGCCACTTCCTCATGCTGCGAGGCGGAGTGGGGCCCGACAACTCTGCGTGTGCTCTGGAGGGAGAGAGGGAGAGAGAGATGGAGAGAGAGGGGGCACTTGGGGGGGGGGGGACCTGCTGCGCGGCACACGCGGCACTCCCTCCGGAGTGTGTGCACTGCAGAGGTGTCGGGTTTCAGTCTGGAAGAAGCTATCTCTCTCTCTCTCTCTCTCTCTCTCTCTCCCACCCCCCCCCCCCTCTCTCTCTCTCTCTCTCTCTCCCTCCGACTCTCCGAGTGTGTGCAGAGGTGTCGGGTTTCGCTCTGGAAGAAGCTCTCTCTCTCTCTCTCCCACCCCCCTCTCTCTCTCTCTCTCTCTCTCTCTCTCTCTCTCTCTCCCACCCCCCTCTCTCTCTCTCTCTCTCTCTCTCTCTCTCTCTCTCTCTCTCTCTCTCTCTCTCTCTCTCTCTCTCTCTCTCTCTCTCTCTCTCTCTCTCCCACCCCCCCTATCTCTCTCTCTCTCTCTCTTTCTCTCTCTCTCTCTCTCTCTCTCTCTCTCTCTCTCTCTATCTCTCTCAGTCTACCTATCAGACTGTGTGGGCTGACTGTCACTCAAAGTGCTTATGGGCGGAGCCAGGCCATAACAGCCTGAAATCTTGAAGCTGGAAAATGATGGTTTTGAGTACTTGATTAGAAATATAAAACAATGAATTTTGAAATGAAAAAAACCTTACAGATGTCTTCAATAGACTAACAGGAATTGTGTAAAGTTGCCCAAATAGTGCTAGGAATAGCAGTACATAGCCCCTTTAAGCCGGTGGAACGTTCTCTGTCTCCGAGTTGGGACCTCCAACTGGTCCTCGGCCGGTTGTCTGAGGCCCCGTTTGAGCCTCCTGAGCAGGCGTCTATGGAACAGCTGTCTTCAAGACTGCATTCCTGCTCCGCTAAGCGCGTGGGTGAGCTGTGTGCTCTCTCGGTGCGGCCTGAGTGTTTGTCTATTCGTGTCAATAGCGGTGCGACTCTGAGGCCTAATCCAGTCTTCGTGCCAAAAAATATCCGGAGCTCTTTTCGCTCCAGGGATATTGTGATTCAGGCGTTTCATCCGCCTCCTCACGCTGGTGAGTTTGAGGCGAGCCTTCACCTGTCGTGTCCCGTCCGGGCTTTGGTGGTTTACCTCAGTCTGACTCGGGACCTCAGGGCTACCGATCAGCTCTTTGTTTGTTACGGTGGCTCTCGCGCTGGTAAAGCGCTGTCCAAGCAGCGCCTGTCACATTGGTTGTGCGAGGGCATTGCCCTTTGCTACACGTTGGCTGGGCTGGCCCCCCCTGGAATGGCGGCCTCTGCCGCCTTGTTAGGGGGGGCCTCGGTGGAGGACATCTGTGCTGTGGCCTCCTGGTCCTCCCCGGGTCCCTTCGTTAGGTTTTACCTCATGGACATGACTGGGGGTTCTGTCTCCCCGGAGGTTCTGAGGTCTGGGACCTCCCCTGCGTCCCGCCCTTCGGTGGGTTAGCAGGGGTGTGTGGGTGTGTGCCACGGGGTGATGTGTCACACGTGGCCCCGCCTGTGCTGTGCGTTTTTAGGGGTCTCTAGTTCCCTCTTTTTTCACACTTTGGTGGAGTTGACTGCCGCCCCCTCTTCACTAGGAAGGGCGGGTGGACGGGACTCCCCTCCCCCCTGGTGGTAGTGCTTGCGGGTCCTCAGGGGATACATTTGTCGGGCCACGCGTCTGCTCTGCCCGATATCTCAGTATGGCGAAGAGCGAGACGCGAGGCCAGTAGCCTATATAAGGAAAGGTTATGACTATAACCTAGTTATATGAGTACTGGCTGAGCGTCTCGCTCTTAGCGCGCCCTGAGGTCCCTTGGTTGGGTTTTCTATGATGGGACACTGGGGCGGGGCCTGGTCAAGTGCATGGGTACATTGTTTTTGTTAATGAAGTACAGTATGTACTGGAGATAAAGATATATCTCAGTATGGCGAAGAGCGAGACGCGCAGCCAGTACTCATATAACTAGGTTATAGTCATAAACTTTCGTTAACCTTTCACTGCCACACTACAGAAGGTTAACCTTTCACTACCACACTACAGAAGGTTAACTTTTCACTACCACACTACAGAAGGTTAACCTTTCACTACCACACTACAGAAGGTTAACCTTTCACTGCCACACTACAGAAGGTTAACCTTTCACTACCACACTACAGAAGGTTAACCTTTCACTACCACACTACAGAAGGTTAACATTTCACTACCACACTACAGAAGGTTAACCTTTCACTACCACACTACAGACGGTTAACCCTTTACTATCACACTACCGACGGTTACCGTAAAGTAGTAAAGGGTTAACCTTCTGTTGTGCGGTAGTGAAAGGGTTAACCTGCTGTTTTGTGGCAGTGAAAGGGTTAACCTTATGTGTATTGTCACAGTGACAAGGGTTAATCGTTTGGTAGTGTGGCAGTGAAAGGGTTAATTTAGTTTATATTCCATTTATTCTACCTTTATTTTATTCTACCGTAATTGTCTGTCCGTTAATGTCGCACCAAAATGACCAAATCCTTTCTGATTGAGATTCAGATTCTTTGCACTCAGCATCCATTCAGTTCATTCATCGACTGTTATTGAGAGGAATTGAGTTTGAATATGGCCACCGGTGATGTCATCATCAGGGAGATCCAATCAGCTCCATGAAATGATGTAGATGAAGAATAGTGCTACCTCGTCGTTTAATTGAGCCGTAATTAACACAACGAGGATTCAATTTCACCCTGTATACATACGCTTGCAGTAGTTCTTAGTTCTATCTATTACTTAATTTTACAATTCTCTTATATACTTTGATTCTACTGTCACCATGCATGCATAATTATATATGCTTATTGCATGTATGTATTGCTCCAATTCCACCCACCACAAACACGGGAACTCTGTAACCCCTGTACCCATCTCCCTATCTCTCTGAGTGGATGTTGACCAAGGTGGTGGATGTCTCGTGGTGATGACCAAGGTGGTGGATGTCTCGTGGTGATGACCAAGGTGGTGGATGTCTCAGGGTGATGATCAAGGTGGTGGATGTCTCATGGTGATGACCAATGTGGTGGATGTCTTGTGGTGATGATCAAGGTGGTGGATGTCTCGTGGTGATGACCAAGGTGGTGGATGTCTCATGGTGATGACCAAGGTGGTGGATGTCTCGTGGTGATGATCAAGGTGGTGGATGTCTCATGGTGATGATCAAGGTGGTGGATGTCTTGTGGTGATGATCAAGGTGGTGGATGTCTCGTGGTGATGACCAAGGTGGTGGATGTCTCATGGTGATGACCAAGGTGATGGATGTCTCAGGGTGATGATCAAGGTGGTGGATGTCTCAGGGTGATGATCAAGGTGGTGGATGTCTTGTGGTGATGACCAAGGTGGTGGATGTCGCAGGGTGATGATCAAGGTGGTGGTTGTCTCATGGTGATGATCAAGGTGGTGGATGTCTTGTGGTGATGATCAAGGTGGTGGATGTCTCTGGGTGATGACCAAGGTGGTGGATGTCTTGTGGTGATGATCAAGGTGGTGGATGTCTCTGGGTGATGACCAAGGTGGTGGATGTCTCGTGGTGATGACCAAGGTGGTGGATGTCTTGTGGTGATGACCAAGGTGGTGGATGTCTCTGGGTGATGACCAAGGTGGTGGATGTCTTGTGGTGATGATCAAGGTGGTGGATGTCTCTGGGTGATGACCAAGGTGGTGGATGTCTCGTGGTGATGATCAAGGTGGTGGATGTCTCAGGGTGATGATCAAGGTGGTGGATGTCTCATGGTGATGATCAAGGTGGTGGATGTCTCAAGGTGATGACCAAGGTGGTGGATGTCTCGTGGTGATGATCAAGGTGATGGATGTCTCATGGTGATGATCAAGGTGGTGGATGTCTCGTGGTGATGACCAAGGTGGTGGATGTGTCTGGGTGATGACCAAGGTGGTGGATGTCTCGTGGTGATGATCAAGGTGGTGGGTATGTGCGTAACCTGTGCGTACGATCATTTCTAAGCAAAGTGTGGGACATGGATGTCTCATGGTGATGATCAAGGTGGTGGATGTCTCATGGTGATGATCAAGGTGGTGGATGTCTCGTGGTGATGATCAAGGTGGTGGATGTCTCTGGGTGATGGCCAAGGTGGTGGATGTCTCATGGTGATGATCAAGGTGGTGGATGTCTCAGGGTGATGATCAAGGTGATGGATGTCTCGTGGTGATGATCAAGGTGGTGGATGTCTCAGGGTGATGATCAAGGTGGTGGATGTCTCAGGGTGATGATCAAGGTGGTGGATGTCTCAGGGTGATGATCAAGGTGGTGGATGTCTCGTGGTGATGACCAAGGTGGTGGATGTGTCTGGGTGATGATCAAGGTGGTGGATGTCTCGTGGTGATGATCAAGGTGGTGGGTATGTGCGTAACCTGTGCGTACGATCATTTCTAAGCAAAGTGTGGGACTTCTCAATTTGAACGTGTGCTTGACTTTGTGCATATATCTACGCTCAGCTCCGACCGTGCGTACCTGGCGCCCAGCGGTAGAATATGGAGACGCGGAAATAAGCTTTTGTGCATTAGTTTGACTGACGTGTTCGGTATGACCCCCCATAATTCATTATAGTTAATTGTAAAATAGCGACAGTAGTGTAATTATTGTCAAAACCCTATAAATAGCATTTGGAATAGGTGGAATAATGAATGCAGCATGGTTTATATATAGCGTTATCGGAATACTACGGGGTGTACTGACTGCGCTCCGCGTAACTCAACTCGTTATTATTTTGCGCATAGATTGCAGAAATACGGGAACGTTTTGATTATATTTAAAAGGCTTTGCCATTGTTAAACGAAATAAGTGGAATTTCGAAGCTGTAAGCAGAATACAAGTCATATGAACACCCATTATATAGTGTTCTTCCCCCTTCCTACTGTATAAGAAAGAATTAAAAACGCATTGCAACGACAACAGAGGTTATTTGTTGAGTTTATGTGTATACAAAACCCTTGCAATAAATGTGTCTTAAATGAATGAAAAGCATACATGATACAGGTAGCATATATCGTGTGGGTGATATGACTTGTATTCTGCTTACAACTTGAAATTAACTTATTTTGTTTTACAATGTCAAAGCCTTTTAAATATAATCAAAATGTTCCCGTATTTCTGCAATCTATGCGCAAAATAATAACGAGTTGAGTTCTAACAAAGAAGGTATTACGGGGGGCGAAGCTATGCGATCATGGAGTATACGTGTTTCACGTGAGCTCCCTTCTACCGTGCGGAATATACGTTTTTCCCCATTAGTCTTTATTTTATTTTTATTTGTTTTTTGTCTGCTTGTTAAGTCGTCGAGTTTCAACTACTGTCGTCAACTTTCTGCGATGTCGGTGGTGGAAACCAGATCCATGAGCGCTCCAGCCAGCAAACTACCACCGGGCCTGGCCGCACCATCGCCCGGTGTCGGGGAGATAAGCGAAGCTGTGCTCTCGGTCATGACCAAGCTCCATGCAGAATCTGAGACACGCTTCGCTGAAACACAAAGAAAAGTGCTGGCGGATTTTTGTGATAACCTTCATCGAGAGATATCAGAGGAAATAAGGTTGGCGGTCGTCCCGTTGATAGACAAGATGGAGTCGCTGCACGCTGTCTCCTCGGCTAATGCTATCGAACTAGCTGCGCTAATGACGGAGGCCTCATTACAGGGCGAGAAGATGGCGGATCTGGAGCTCTCCCTGCTGGCTAGGCAGGCCGAAGTTGCCAAACTACAGTCGGTAATTGTGGAAATACAGTCCCGGGAGAGACGCTACAACATCAGGATTGTTGGAGTACCGGAGGGCAGCGGGGAAGGCCGTCTCTCTGAGACCATGCCGGAATTGCTGCAAGAAATACTGGGGAATGACGTCCTCCCCTCCCCTCCCGTATGTGAATCGGCCTACAGAGCGGGCAGGACCACTCCTGGAGTGAACAAGGAACCGAGGCCCATCATTGTCAAGCTGAACAGGCTACAGCAGAGAGAACTCATCATGCGGTCGGCTCGTACCAGAAGGGGTAATCTAAGGCTTGGCGATCACAAAGTGGCCATTTTCGAAGACTTTACGCCGGAGGTTCAAGCACAGAGAGGCGAATACAAAGTGGTCCTGTCCAAGCTATGGGAACTAGGCCTGAGGCCCACGCTATTCGCTCCCGCGAAATTATCTGTGTTGGATAAGGTCGATGGTCGGCGTTCATTGTAAAGACAATACAGCTCCGTCCACTGTTCTGTCTTTGGATGCCATGAAGGCGTTTGACAGACTAGAATGGTCATACCTGTGGAAGGTACTTGATGTCATGGGTCTGGGAAAGAATTTTATTCATATGATTAAAGTCCTGTATGCCTCGCCGTCGGCAATGATACTGACAGGCAAAAACTGTTCCACACTTTTCCCAGTCTCCAGATCTTATAGACAGGGTTGTCCTCTGAGCCCGGGACTATTCGCGCTTTCCCTCGAACCATTGGCCCAATTTATTAGGCAATCAGAGGACATCGTCCCCATAATGATCAATAATACACCACACAAAATTGCTCTCTATGCGGATGACCTACTGATTTTCATGGATGACCCTTCCCGGTCGGCCACAAAATTATTGGAAATAATCGACGACTTTGGTAAATTGTCAGGCTTTAAGATTAACTGGAACAAATCAGCCTGCCTACCTCTTAATGAGCTGGCCAAGGTGGTGCGACTACCAGCTGATATCCCCATAGTGGAACATTTTAAATACTTAGGTATAGAGATATTCCCCACGCTGAGTCAAACTACTAAGTATAACTTCAAGGGTACTTATGATAAAATACACCAGGATCTAGACAGATGGTCATCCCTTCCTAACTCCCTACAAGCCCGAGCTTCCATAATCAAAATGAACGTTCTGCCTAGGATACATTTTGTTAGCTCAATGCTCCCCCTGCCCCCTCCAATAGACCACTGGCGCAAGGTACAATCGATGGTATCTAAATTTATCTGGAATAACAAACGCCCGAGAATCAAAAGAGTTACTACTCAACGTAGGAAACAAGATGGGGGCCTCGCAATCCCTGATTTTAAGCTTTATTTCTGGTCCTTCTCACTGAGACCTCTGATGTGCTGGCTAGACCCTGTAGATGCTGTATCTTGGCGCACCTTAGAAGCGGTGGCGGTCTCACCGCTAAGATTGCAGGATGTGGTGTACTCTACTGTCTCTATTTCGAAATGCCGGCTGAGGTATGGACCCATCATAACTCACGTGATCCAAACGTGGCGTAATGTACAGAGGTCGTGTGGGGTTAAATGCCCATGGCACCTGGACTCTCCAATTTTTAATAACCAGCAATTATTTGTTGGGCACAAGCCGGTTAATATTCCTCAGTGGCAGAGGAGGGGAGTTCATACTCTGGAGGATATTTATGATAAGAACGGCCTCCGTGCGTTTCAGGACTTAAGAGAATTTTATGATCTTCCCGACGAGTCCTTTTTTCTTTACCTTCAACTAAGGTCAGCGCTGAGGGCGCATGGCGTGCTGTGGGCTCAAGCTTTGCACCCACACCCCTTCCTCAGGCTCATAGTGGACAGGACGACCTCCAGAGGGTTTGTCTCAGACTTTTATACGCTCTTAATTCAATCCATGTATAAAAATGTATCATTGGATACAATCTGGCGGGTGGATATCCCGGAGTTGGACCCCGAGTTTGACTGGGATGATGTTTGGGCAAATGTGGCATTATCTTCCCGCAACACCAATCACCAGCAAATTAATTTTAATTATATTCATAGGACCTATCTTACACCTAGGAAGCTATTTGCTATGGGACTGATAACCGACTCTCTGTGCACTTTGTGCTCTCAAAAGGCCACTGGCACTTATATGCATAATATTGGGATTGCCCACCAGTGGCCCGCTTCTGGAGGTCAATAACGGACAAACTTTCAGATCTGTGTGGCTTAACTATCCCATTTACAGCTGTTACGCTACTCCTGAACGATATAACAACACTACCTGCGTCCGTTCAACTAAAAAGGGTTGTCCTAGCGGGTGTCACAGCAGCGAAGAAGCTAATAGCAATGAGATGGAAGGAGCCTGAGAAGCTTACAGTGATTAACTGGTCCCTAACACTATTGGATGTGATTTATCTTGAGATATCCACGGCCCGGGTGATTGGGGTGGGACAGGCAGGTATTGACCTGTGGTTTGCAGCAGCCGAAAAGGTCAGGACCGCCGTGTGCGGCTGAGCGGGGTTGAGGTGCGTGTTCGGGTGAGTCCGGGGGTCTCTTGGGAGGGGGAGGAGGAAATGTTTTGTCTGTCTTGTCTTTTCATCATCATCATCATCATCATCATCATCATCATCATCATCATCATCATCATCATCATCATCATCAAACCTTTATTTGAATAGGCAGGTTAATTAAGAACAAGTTCTTATTTTCAATAACGGCCTATTTGGGGGTAAAAAGCCCCCTAGGGGAAAGGGGATGGGGGATAAAATCAAATAAATAAAAATAAAGCACAAAGGAACATTATTAAAAAGGCAGGACATACATACAGAGCAACAACTGAACTGAACAACAACTGGCGGACACCAGAACAATAGTGGCAGCATGGTGTTAGCACATGGAGAAACATCTACATGAGTGCTCTAGGGAGTCTTTTGTCTTGTCCTCTTGAGTTTAGCTGGGGATTTATGGGGGGGCAGCTATTTAACTATTTCTTCACTGTTTGGTCACTTTTACACGGTCTCTGTGAGTCTATGGAACACCTCTACAGGTTTTTGTTTTGTCATGAAGGTTCATTGCTCTGTTTTCGGGTCGTGTTCTAAAAAAGTGGTCCTTGTGGTGAATTGGAGATGTACGTTTTATTAATATAGGGTCACACAGCCGGGAATCGGGGCTGAACACTGGGAAAGACCATTTAGATTTATCTTTTTTTATTGGAAGAATTAGTACATATTTATACATTTCAGTTATCAAAATTATACAACTTCCATTTCCTTCCTCATTCCTATCCCCTAATCCCACCCATCCCACCCAGTGAGGGCGACGACAAACATACATGAAAAAGAAAAAAAGAAAAAAAGAGATAAATAAAAATAAAAAATAGACATTTAAATAATTAAACAAAAGTACAGATGTGGCAGACAAAGCTACGCAAAAGAAAAATGAAGTCAAATTAAAATAAAACAAAGATAAAACAGAGATATTTTTATATATACATACCGTAATAATAATATATAATATAAGTGTTACTCTCCATTTTAGTAGCGTAATTTCCAGATGGTAAAACAAATAAAATGGAGAGTAAATTTAACACCCTTAGCAGACCACCACAATGCCATCTCCCTAGCCATGCGTGGGCTAGCAGTGTCATGAAGGTAGATAGGGGGTGGAGGGGGGTCATGGGGTCCCAAGATTGGATGGAGTCATATGGGTTTTGAAATGGGATAGGAAGGGCTGCCATGTTTTGTGGAACTTTTGTGGAAAGACCATTTATTGGATAGTACCCCTTGGATTTAAAATTTAGAAGGTTGAACTATGTTTTATTTTCTCTTTGTCTGTATAAATTGTTATTCTGTATTATTATTGTTTTTGTTATTTTCTTGTGAAGTTCTATGTATTGTGATTGTGTTTAATGTGTTGTCTTGTTTCATGTGAATAATAATAAAAAAAAATTATAAAAAAAAAAAAAAAGGTATTACATGCTGGGTAGGCTGATAGAGTAAACTGTAAATAAAATAGCCTATACCATTATAAAGGATAGGCTATAATAGCAGGGGTTCCCAACCTTTATTCCCCAGAGCCCCACGATTCCTTGGAGACATATAGGAATATGATATGATATATAAGGTATACTGGTCCGTCAGCGAGGAGATAGCCCACAGCGGATAGCCATTAAATGCCATTTGAGAATATAGGCTATTAAGGCAAAACGACAGCCTATAGCCTATACATATTATTTTATGTTTTCATAAGCGTAAAGATACAACAGCTAGATTAAAACCCATTCTTTGCGGTGGCGGTCAGGTGGCGTAGCGGAGATTGCGTTCGTCACCAACACCGGAGACGCTGGATTCGCCTGTTCGAATCCAGCTCACAGCTCCGGCGTTGTCACCAGCTTGGCTGGCCGTTCACACTAATACAATTGGCTGTATTAGAGGGTGGGAAAGCTGGCGGGGTGTGTCTGGGTCGTTGTAAACAGCGACTCCTACAGTTCGGTCGGGGCGCCTGCTCAGTGCGGATAGGATATAAGGGGGGTAGTGTGATCCTTCCACACGTTACACCCTCTCAGTGAGAGTCCGCGCTGCCAGGTGAAAAGAAGTGGTTGATTGGCTAGACGTGTGTCGGAGGAAGCACATGATAGCCTCCACTCTCCCAGACCGACTGTGGGGGGTAAGTGCGCAGCGACCAGGAAGGGGATTGGGAATTGGCATAACGACTAACATTGGGATGGGAGAAAATCGGAGGAAAACGGAGGGGGAAAAAGATAAAAAAAAAAAAAAAAAATCCATTCTTTGCCAGGCATTGTACCCTTCTTATACCATCCTCTGCCAGCTCTATTTGTCTATGGAGATGTTCACCTACTTTGCAGGGCTATAACTTTTTAAATTGTATTGCTAAATTGACATTACTATCAACATCGATTAGCTATCGTTCAGGATGTAGGAAAGTTTAACTTTTTCATTCACACATTCATACGGTCTAGAGTATACATATGTTTTTATTGTTTTCTGCAGTATTTCATAGAACGTGAGTTATAGCCATAAATGCATATATTATTACATCATCAAATGCAATTTGATACCGATTGACGCCAGATGAAAAATGTCAACTGTATAAGGTCCCAGACGTTATGACTCATCATGCGTGGTTGACCGGAGGGGTGGGGGGGGGGTCATTTATAATGCAAGACCGACGTTAAATGAATCATGTAGTATGGGTGATATATTGATCATAGCAGTTTGTATGGATAATAATAATCAAAAACGCTGAAACTCACCGCAGCACTGGAGCAAAAAGATCGCTATTATGGGATGTTGATCTATGCGCTCCATTTCCAGGTTGTATAATACTATATACGTCCAAATAATGTTGTTTATCGAGTTATGGCAAGGGATCGATTATCCAGTGTGTCCAGATGGAGTCCCGCGAGCGATAGCGAGTGGCGGACGGAATAGGGGTGACACCAAGCACTTCCGGCCCCACTTCCGGTTTTGCAACTCACCGATCGGCCACCAGGTGGCGGTATTGAAGCGCTGGAGAGTTGAGTGGAGATCTACAGCACCAGTCATGACTCCGTGGGTGAAATGTGAATACCATGACGAAAATTTGAAATATTGATCTCGATGACGGCGTAATCCGTCATTGGCAGATTAAGCATGGCGAGGAATGACGTCTTAATCCGTCAATGGCGGAGAATGGGTTAACGATCAAGTTAGTTTACTGTATGCAGGCTTTGCAGGGCTGTGCCATGTGTTATTATATATGCGCAAGTTACTGTTACATAATGTAGGCTATGGCTGCTATTATATCTAATTTATATAGGCTACCTAATACCGACAACAAAATAGATTGTATGCCTCTACAAATCATATTATACCTGGTAGCCAATCGAACAAAACGAATAAAGGCATTCATATTCAAGCATGGTGACACACCAACGCCAAACAGTGGTCAATGGTCTTTATTAGTATTTTGAGCTGTCCAGGCAGAATGCAGCAATGGTCTTAGGGAGTCGTTGATATCTGACATCACCGCGTACAAGTCCGCCAGCCTGTCGCGTATTTATCCCATAACACGCGTTGTGTCTTCTTGGTTCAACAGCGCGTTGAATTAGTTGCTTAGACCTCTGTGAACAATCTCGCTCGTGAAGTTTCTCAGAGTTCGCTCGGGTTACTCCATTATTTCACATCCCATGGGGGTGTTTCATTACCATATATGGATAATCATGCACAAGCATTGACGGTAAGAACAAATGGTATTTATCAACACGGAGTGTGCGTACGACCCATGTACGCATGTGTGATAAATCCCGATTTTTCTGTACGTACACACATTTTAAATTCTGTGCTTAAGAACGAAAATAGAACACTTTCTAAGAATTGTTGATAAATGAGGGCCCTGGGCCCTCATTTATCAACAATGCGTAGAAAGTGTTCAATTTCCGTTCCTACGCACGGAATTTAGAATGTGTGTACGCACAGAAAAATCTGGATGTATCACACGTGCGTACACAGGTCCTACGCACACCTGCAAGTAAATAAATGCCACTTGTTCTACGCTCCGCGCTCATGCACGATTTTAAGTATTTACATATAGAACCGCCCATAATTAACCATATACGGTAACGAAACACCCCCATAAAATGTGGAAAAATTTACTAAACCGAGCGAACGCGTGTTATGGGAGAAATACGCGACAGGCTGACAGACGTGTACCCGGTGATGTCGGATATGATATCTATTAACTTCCTAAAGACCATTGCTGCCTGGGCAGCGCAAAACACTAATAAAGACCGTTAACTACTGTTGGTGTCATTAATAACCATGCTGGAATATGACTGCCTTTTTTCGTTCCGTTCGATTAATACCCATGGGATTAAAGTTCTCCGTCAATTTGATTCCAAATCGCGACGGATTTTACGTACATTTTTTACCTGCATATGATTTGTAGAGGCATACAATACATTTTGACTTCGGTATTAGGTAGCCTATATAACAATAATACGAGAGCATACAAGCACAATGAATCTCACTGCATGTAGCCTACGCCATGTGTAGCCTGCCTATACAGTATGTGTGCACTGAAAAGTTAGTATGTAGTAAAAGTATGTAGATGGTTGATTATTTCTATGGCAGTCAGTCAACCCTTGCAAAAAGTATGAGAATTGAAAACATATATATGTAAAAGCAAACTGGCAATAGAAAATATGTTGTGCGCGAGTGTGCATCGCAACATTGACTGAGTGGAATCCCTTTCTATTCACATAATTTGTGATGGAGCTTTGACAGCTATGGGTGGTAGTGATACAGTCCATTGCTCGATCAATCTCCAATATCACAATGGATGTGCCGGTGGCCAAAGACCCGAGGGTGGAGAGGACTTGAATGTGTGCATGGGGATGGCATGTGCGTTTTGTTCCATACTTAATTTGCGTCCCAAAATGCTGTCAAATCAAGGAAAATGTGTCTCGGGTAGCGGACTCTATAATATTATGTTCTCTCTGCAAATAGACTGTCCTATCTCTGAAAACAGCTCCCCGCGGAGCGCAGTCAGTATTCCGATAACGCTATATATAAACCATGCTGCATTCATTCGGAAAGAAAGACCTATTCCAAATGCTATTTATAGGGTTTGACAATAATTACACTACTGTCGCTATTTTACAATTAACTATAATGAATTACGGGGGTCATACCGAACACGCCAGTGTAATGCACACACGCTTATGTCCGTGCTGCAGACCCTGCAGTCTTCCTAGATACGCACGGTCTGAGCTGTGCGTAGATATACGTACAAAGTCAAGCACACGTTCAAATTGATAAGTCCCACACTTTGCTTAGAAATGATCGTACGCACGGGTTACGCACACATCTGTGCGTACGCACCATTGATAAATTAGGGACCTGCTTTTTTATTCTGTAAATTGTTGCTTTTTTTTTAATTCCTTTATGCTGTGCAAAACAGAGAGTGAGAATTCCATTGTATACTTGTTGCATATCTGAATCTGAATCTGATATATATCTGATATATTCTGTTTGCAGGGAAACCCGGGGCCCCGCGGGCTCACGTCTCGCGTCTCAGCGCTGCTCCTCGGTGGGTTCTGTTACCCCTCTGTTTGTTTTTAATAACGCGCCGAGCGCGGAGCCCTGCTGGGGCCTTGTGGTGATGCTGCTTAAACGCTATAGTTGTGATGAAACTCACACCCCCCCACCCCCGACAGCATGTGTTCCCACACACACACACACACACACACGCACACACACACACACACACACACACACACACACACACACACACACACACACACACACACACACACACACACACACACACACACACACACACACACACACACACACACACACACACACACACACACACACACACACACACACACACACACACACACGCACACACACACGCACATGTACATGTCAAAATACTTCCCAAAGGTCAGTGAATACCACGATCACAACACCAGAGGGAGCTCCACAAATCATGTAAAACCCAGATTCGGCTCAAACAAGGGACTAAACACGTTTCGCAATTATGCCACAACAATGTGGAACGCCCTACCCAAAGCTGTAAAGGAATGTAAATCACTACCCACCTTCAAAAACACTCTCAAAGAACACCTACGGGAGACTGCAATTCAAAACTGGCCCCTACAAATGTCCTAACCCAGTTGTACAATAAAGACCAAGCATGGCTTTGTCAGTATTCCAATGTACAGCCCCACCCAACCCCACCCCACCTACCCAACCTCCCCCAATGCACAGTTTCTATGTCAAATGTATATACTCTTCTTCTGGATTTTTTTAGTATCACAAACAGTACTGTATTTGAAAATCTGGTATGTCATAAATGTATAGATGTAGCAGTACTGTCTATCTGTATGTCATGTGTGTCATATGATGAATTGAAAATGGGGGACCCTGATGGAAACAAGACGAAAGTCTTTCTCAGGTCTGCATCCTCTTAACAATTGTATGTATTGAGCTGTACTGTACTGTACCCATTCTGCAATCTGTTAAATAAACTTTTCAATCAATCAATCAATCAACATGCTCTATGGTTTTATGTCATTTAGACTACTGTAGTGTGGTCATCTGCATCCAATGGTCTACTCAGAAAACTACAAGTAGCTCAAAACAAGGCAGCTAGACTGGTCCTGGGCTGCTCACCTAGGGCTGGTGTAGCTGACCCTGCACGCAACGTCTCTCATGGCTCAGTGTTAAGGTAAGATTATCTGCTAACTTAATTACATGTTTTCATAGAGTTACTCCAAACTCAAACTACAAAGTTCCTGTATAATTGCATTGTGTACAGCGTAAGTACTCACACACATTCCACCAGAGGGGCAAGAGGTGGATTGATTAATTGACCTCTACCTAAGTCTAATTTTATGAAAAGGGCAGTATTTTATAGGGCGATAGTCTTCCCAGCGATAGTCTTCCCAGCGATGTTAGGAACATCAAAGAAAAGGCTAGTTTTAAAATAAATCTTAAACACTATTTACACTTGCACACACAATAACATGTTGTATTCAGCACAGCTGGAATACATGCACACCCTGATACATTTTTTTTATTTAGGTATAACTGGATTTTATCTCTTGTTTTTTTCATCTCCTGTTTTACATTTATTTTCTTCTATGATACATGTTTTTTACTCTATTCTATGATTAATTGTCTTTGTGATATATGCTAGGTGTATGTTATCTTGTGTACATGTATGTTGTTGGACCCCAGGAAGACTAGCTGCCGCCAAGGCGTCAGCTAATGGGGATCCGTTTAAATTTAAAAAAAAAAAAATAAAAACCCACGCACACACACACACACGCCACACGCACACACGCACACACACACACACGCACACACGCACACACGCACACACACACACGCACACACGCACACACGCACACGCACACACGCACACACGCACACACACACACACGCACACACACACACGCACACACGCACACACACACACACACGCACACCACGCACACACGCACACACGCACACACGCCACACACGCACACACGCACACACACACGCACACACGCACACACGCGCACACACGCACACACACAACGCGCGCACACACGCACACACACACACGCACACAACGCACACACACACACGCACACACACACACACGCACACACGCACACGCTTGACTCAGCGAAACACGTGGAATCCGATCAATTCTATCCGATAAGAAGAGGAATCGACGCGTACGTTCTAAATGTGAGAAGCGCCCACGTTGTTCACAGCTATGGTTTTTCCAAAACTCATTTAAAAAATAAATAAATAAATAAGCGAATCAGGAGGGAAATCGGTGAAATTCCCCAGTGTGGTAGATTAGGATAGATAGAGTAGTACACACTACACACACAGAGGCCCGCGTGGCTGCGCTGTTAACCCTTTCACTGCCACACGACAGAAGGTTAACCCTTTACTATCACACAACCCGACGGCGATGCTCCATCATTAGCATCATTAGCTCCTCATCCGCCGTTGGTTGTGTGATAGTAAAGGGCTAACCTTCTGTATTGTCACAGTGAAAGGGTTAACCGGCTGTTGCGTGGCAGTGAAAGGGTATAATGGAGAACTTGTGTTGGCATCGCCCCCCCCCCCCCCCCCCCCCCCCGGTCGCCTCCCTCTCCTGGCTCCTCTCCAGACAACCAAATAATAGCCGCCATTTAAAAGAAAGAGGGGGTGGAGGGGGGAAGCGAGGGAGGGAGGGAGGGGAGCAATAGATTGGTCATGTGAGGAGGGGTGTGGGGCTCAGCCCCGAGTGGTTCTAATCATATCTTTAGCCCCGATAATGATCCTGACATGTGTTGTTATGGCTGCTGGTGCCGGACGGCTCCTCCGTTCGCTCCGGGGGCATATCTCTGACAAATCACTGCTCTGTTTCTTCTTTTTTTCTATCTTTCTTTTTTTCTCCTCCTGTCTGTTTCTTCTCCCTCCGTTCTCCTTCTCTGTCTCTTACTGTATCTCCCTCGCTTTTTTTACACTCTCCGTTTCTCTCCCGCTCACTCTTCTCTCCCCCCCTCTCTCTCCCTCTCTCTCTCTCTCTCTATCTCTCTCTCTCTCTCTCCCTCTCTCTCTCTCTCTCTCTTCTCTCTCTCTCTTTCTCTCCCCTTCTCTCACTCTCTCTTTCTCCCCCCCCTCTCCCCTCTCTCTCTCCTCTCCCCTCTCTCTCTTCCTCTCTCCCCCTCTCTCACTTTCTCTCTCCCCCTTCTCTCTCTCTCTCCCTCTCTCCCTTTCTCTCTCTCTCTCTCTCTCTCTCTCTCTCTCTCCTCTCTCTCTCTCTCTCTCTCTCTCTCTCTCTCTCTCTCTCTCTCTCTCTCTCTCTCTCTCTCTCTCTCTGTGCGCATGTGTGTGTATCGGAGCGAGTGTGTTGGAGCGGGCAGGTTTGACTGAGCGGTTCGCGTGAGTTAAAACTTTCTGAAAGTTATTTCCATCTTCTATCTGTGTGTCTATTATATATGTACGTTTTGCTTGTCTTTTGTCAGTGTTGTTCGTTTAGTGTTTGGTGTGTTTTGGAGCGAGTAGCAGCCACCAGTTCTGCTGGTAGGTATGCCGCCCGCAGCTATGAGTTTGGAGCGTCTGACGCGCAGGACACGCTATAAAGCTCTCCCCGGGACTGAATTGCACCGTAGAAGAGTGCAGGCTTGCGGTCGGGGCTATTGTGGGTCATGATAGCGTGAAATCTGCATTGCGGATGAATAATGCAGTTGTAATTTTTTTGGGATTGTGTAGATAAAGTGAATTTGGTGGTGGAGCAGGGGAGTGGGTAATCCAAGACACTTTTACCCCCGTGTTTCCACTAGTAAGTCCTGCTACAAAGAATAATCATTTCCAATGTTCCTCCTTTCATCAGAAATGAGGTCCCTGGAAAGGGAACTGGCTAGACACGGGCAGATAGTTTCCCCAGTGAAGATGGGTTGTAGATCCCCTCTGTTAAAGCATGTGTTATCTTTCAGAGACAGGTTTTCATGATTTTGAAAAATGAAAAAAGTGATCTGAATTTATCCATGAATTTTAGAGTGGATGACTTTGATATATACTATTTATATAACTTCAGACAAGATGAAATGCTTTGGATGTGGGCTGGAAGGTCATATGATTAGGTCCTGTCCTACTAGGAGGCCTGGGTCGTCTGATCAAACAACCGCCATCACCCAGGGCAGGTCCAAGTGGCTTGAGCACCAACAAGGGTCGAGAGAGAACCTCTGGGAGGAAAGGGAACAGAAGAAGGTCTGGTGGAGAAGACAGGACAAGGTGAGAAGGTGCAGGGGGGGGGGGGGGGGGCCTGGTGGAGGGAGTAGAACAGGTAAGCAGGTGCAGGAGGATGAGGAGAGGCCTGGTGGGAAGACAGGACAAGGTGAGAAGGTGCAGGGGGAGGGGGGGGGCCTGGTGGAGAAGACAGGACAGGGTGAGAAGGGGGGAGGGGTGGGGGCCTGGTGAGAAGACAGGACAGGGTGAGAAGGTGCAGGAGGGGAGGAGAGGCCTGGTGGAGAAGACAGGACAAGGTGAGAAGGTGCAGGAGGGGGAGGAGAGGCCTGGTGGAGAAGACAGGACAGGGTGAGAAGGGGGGGAGGGGGGGGGCCTGGTGGAGAAGACAGGACAAGGTGAGACGGTTCAGGGGGAGGGGGGGGGAGAGGCCTGGTGGAGGGAGTAGAACAGGGTAAGCAGGTGCAGGAGGAGAGGAGAGGCCTGGTGGAGAAGACAGGACAGGGTGAGACGGGGGAGGGGGGGGGGGGCCTGGTGGAGAAGACAGGACAGGGGTGAGAAGGGGGAGGGGGGGGGGGCCTGGTGGAGAAGACAGGACAAGGTGAGAAAGGGGGAGGGGGGAGGGGGAGGGTGGGGCCTGGTGGAGAAGACAGGACAAGGTGAGAAGGTGCAGGAGGAGAGGAGAGGCCTGGTGGAGAAGACAGGACAAGGTGAGAAGGGGGAGGGGGGGGGGGGGCCTGGTGGAGAAGACAGGACAAGGTGAGAAGGGGATGGGGGGGGGGCCTGGTGGAGAAGACAGGACAAGGTGAGAAGGGGGAGGGGGGGGGGGGGGGGCTGGTGGAGAAGACAGGACAAGGTGAGAAGGTGCAGGAGAGGAGAGGGCCTGGTGGAGAAGACAGGACAGGGTGAGAAGGGGGAGGGGGGGGGGGGGGGCCTGGTGGAGAAGACAGGACAAGGTGAGACGGTGCAGGGGGGGGTGGACCTGGTAGAGGAGGCAGAACAGGGGTGAACAGGAGGAGGGGGTAGACCTGATAGAGGGGGCAGACAGGGTGAGCAGGTGCAGGAAGAAAGAGGTTTGGTAGCGGAGGCAGGATTAAATGTGAATTCTAATTGGAAAAAAGTGGAGAAAAGGGAAGAGCGAAGGCTGTTGAGGAGATCACAGTGGTCGAGGAGGGGTGAAGAAGTGGGAGGTCAGAAGACAGGGGTCGAGGTGAAGAAAGAACCAGATTGGGCAAATGCACTGGGATCAGCTGCTGGAGAAGTAGAGTGTAGCATAAATGAGTAGGAAATGGAACTTGATGCTGATATTACTAAAATTTCCCAAAAAAGGAAAACTGAGGTCAGTCAAACTGACTCTAAAGCTAAAAAAGAGTGTCAACCTGAGCAGCAAGTAGACAGTGACAGTGGAGACTCTGACTTCAGTGATGAGGCGGAGTCTCTGCCTCCCACTCAGTCTCAGGCTGACAGCAGGAGGGATGGGTATTCTTTAACTAGAATAAAAAGTTTTCTACAGGATACTAAAGGCTCAAGGGCAGTT